>NC_074719.1:12834141-12956641 GCF_947242115.1 Biomphalaria glabrata
ATTGAGAGAGAGTGTAAGAAATATTAATTAAAGTAAAAAAAACAAACAACAAAAACACTATTATTGGCTGGAAAACAAATTTGCTTGAAATTAAGAACAATGTCCATAAAACTATCTTTACATTACAAGTAGTACAAATCTTGGACTTTGCAATCAAATACAACAATCCTGCTAAACAAAATAATGTATCACTATTTACTTCAGGACTGGTCTTGTTGATTCCTTCATATAAACTATATTATATTGTGACAAAAACAAAACAACCCACAACAACTTAACTAGCCCTCAAGATGCCATGCTAGCATGCATAGCCTGACAAAACACAAGTTAACTAGCTTTAAGATTTTTTTTTTTATTTAGCAGTACTTTATTTTAAAGAATTTATCTTAAATATTATACATGTTTTAGAAAAGATAACACACAACTGAAATAAAGATGTTTTGGTTGAAACTTATGTCTTTTAAACATATCATGTATAGTGATCATTTACTATGTAGTTTAAAGCTGTTGAAAGAAAGAAACAAACAAAATTCTATCATATTTTACATTCTATGCTGCTACAAAAGCTGTATACTCGACACTACTCACATCTTGTATGATTGGGACAGCCAGGTTCTGTGTATTAGTTATAATACACTTTTCCTCCATTGGAATCTGGGCATGTTGAACTAATTTAGCTAAATTTTCTTCAGAGATACCTGTAAAAATATGTTTGAATTTATGTTAATGTCATGCATGTCTGCATATTTGGTCAAGAGGAGATACTTTCACATGTACATCACAAGGGAAAAAAATGTGTTTTAGATTACTAAAAAAATTCAAGTTAAAACTTTGATCAGTTATTATGTTTCCTGTTTCCTGTTTCAGATGTCCTGAAGGTCCGAGAACTTCCGGTTCCCTTTTATGGACCTCTTGACCAGGGAAAGGCTTTTATCCATGGCCAGGATGAGGCATCGGCTCTTCACCAATCCCTCTGTCCGAAATCCCGCCTTATGCGAAACGATCATGTACTCTCGTCCGGTATGTCGCAGGACACGACCCCCTTGAGCCCCACACGAGTATCCCCCTCTCGTGCGAGGCCGGAGGCCGAGCCGCGTGGGGGCCTTTCGTATGCCTATACTGTCCCACCGAACCCGTGCGAGGGTCCATCACAGCGCGTATGGCCCCCGTTGGGGAACGAATCAGTGGGGGGTTGGACGGGTTAGCGAGCCTTTGTTACATCCCTACCACGTGCAGTGTACAGTCTCTCGACCATACGAGTGGTAGCTCACTGAGAGCTATGTGCGCTACCATTCTTTGCCTATCCGCATCCCCCGGCGGACGTTTCCACGGAGGCGCCACGCTGAGGCGACGGTAGCTGGAATATCCTCCGAGTTATTATGTAGATAAGTCTGATGTACCAGCATGAAAGAATAAAGATAAAAAAATTAAATTAATGTGACTCTACTAAAGTCGCACATGGGGGTGAGTTCTTTCAGTCAGTCAAGCTCTATTGTTGTCAAATGGAAATTCAGTTGAACTACAGTTGTCCACCTCAGCATTACTACAGTAACAATGACAATGCAGATGCAACACAAAGAGCTTAAAAAAAAAAGACCACAGCATAATGAGTGTACTTTTCAGCTAAGACAAATGCCCTTGAAACACCCCAACTGATAGAGGAATAGAGGAGTTTTTAAACCTGTCTATTCTAGCCTTAATGGAGAGGAGCTGATCACTTCTTCCAGATCTCATGTAGTGTAATGAATGCAAATTGTCTTTAAGGATTTTATGTTTTGGAAAGGCATTTTCCATAATATAAATGTTTCAAGAGATAATAGCTGTTCTTGAGGTATTTAAGGTTCTTTCTTAATTAGTCAATGTCTTTGTGACATTTAAGTGTAACCATAATAACACCAAGGGTAATAAAACTACTGATGGTAGCTGCATACAAAAGATTCATTATTGTTTTGTCAATTTTATTATTTCCTAACTTCCAAAGATAGCTTATGCTGTATTGATTTCTAATTCATTTCCACATTGAGATATACATTATTCTATGGATTAGGTTTCTAAGGGATTCAAGTTCCATAAACTTTGTGTCCCTTGTGTGTGCTGCTGTGCTATGGAGAGACTATTAATACAAATACATCAACTCTCAAACAAGAACCCCACAACAAAATATTTTCAAATAAATTTAAACTAAGATTCAATGTCAAAGTTATTCACTTACCCGCTTTATGGATGATATACAATAAGATGATACGAATCTTGTCATAGGCAGTGATGTTTTGATCTAATAGTATAGGAACAATGTTTCTCATATGATCTCGTATCTTTTCTCCATCAGCATCAGTTCCCATTGCCAGATCCTAAAACAACCAAAAGGCTCATGAAATAAATATTTTAAAAAAAATTGTATTGGTGTTTTAAAAGGTTTAAATATGCCATATGCCATTTCTGTTGCTTTAAGATAACAAGCGTTGTAATAGTGATTCTAGCATACTGTGTCCTTATTGACTTTAATGTAACTTACAATAAATATTGATGATTGCCTTGATAAATTACAAATTTGATTTAGATTGTTACCCATACAAGAAGAAAAAAAAATTAATGAGATTCCTTTATTCATTTCACATTTTGTCACTTACGGTGAATTAGGCTGATGCGTGTAATTTAACAGCACCATTTTTTTATTATTTAAGCATTTACTTTATTAAGAGCCAATTACTTAATAAACATTTGACTTATTAAATGAACTATATTATGCAATAATTTTGAGTACCTCATCTTTCTGGAAAAAAAAATTTGAAATATATAAAAACTGTGATGAAAAAAAACAAATTAGCATTTCTAAAGCAATATATGGTGAAGCTGTCTTATCCTGACCTGCTCAACTTTGCATAACTTATCCACATGTTTCTGGTACTGTCTCATGCAGTCCTCTGCCAAATGAAAATGTGCTGAATACTTGCTGAGTTCTTTCTGGTACTGTGGGGCTTTCTTTAACATCTGGCTCAAGTCTCTGATGTTTGTTTTGTCTGATGTGTTCATACGCTTAGATTCCGCAAATTGTTTGAGTTTCTTTGTCACCTGCCTGCAATGTAGTAGTGCAGTTTGAAATTCAAAAAGTCTCAGTTTCGTTGTGTGGTTAGCATAAAACCAAGCCATTAATACATCCTCCATGAGGACCCAAAGGTTAAGTGCTAGGCTGATAGCTTTAAGTTCTAATGTTGGTGAAGCCTGGAGTTTTAAACTGTAATTTTAGGATATCTCAGATCTCACTGAATTAAGAACCACTCTAGAAATTTTATGTACTTCAGATTAAAAGCACAGAGCATTAATTATGAGTCAAATATGTGTTACATGTACTCTTTCTTTTTCTATCAACAAACATATATACTGTTGTAAACTTGTTTCTCCCCGACTGACCATTTTTTCCACGTGAGAACTTTTTGAATTTTGTTTATGCTTAGAGGCGAAACTGACCGGAACGAGTGTGTTGATGTGTTAACTAACTAGAGTTATGAATGCTGATTTTTCAACAGAGGATTGTTTTTTTGAATCGTTTTTTTTTTTGTGAATAGGGATAGGAACATTTTATTAGAAGAACTGTGAAATTAATTCTTTTTACTTGGAGTATTGACTGTTAATAGCTGAATTGTGCTTCTGCAATCAGAAGGGATATCAGCAACCTGACAATCAGTGAGTTAACTATCTTTAGTGTACTCCCAAGTCGTAACAATACATTAATTTGAACATATGCAAGAACAACAAAATAAGAAAATCTTAATATACAGATATGAAAAAAAGTAACAATCCCTCCTTACTGTGATACAATAGCCATGTGCTGATGTCGCAACTCAACCCAGAGTTCATCATTCTCATCCAGCAGGCATTCTTTTTCTGTTACTTCATTGCCACTTGTATTTTCATACCTGAAAGACAATATTTCTTATAAATGCATTTTTTAAAATTACAAACAATATATGCTTCTATAAAACTAGATTAAAATTTGACAAGCAATTAAAAGCTTTCAAAGCATGCATTAACCAACCAAGCAAAAAAATTGATTTACTTGTAAACATCATTCTCTATAGGGAGGAGGTCGTAAGCCATAGCCTGGAATGTCAGTTCATGAAGCAAGGGGGAGATGGGATCAAAGCCTCTGTCTAAAATCAGTAACATCGAGCGATCTTTTTGGGGTCCCTGAAATGTAAAATTAAAAGTTTTCAATTTAGCAGAAGTTAAGGCAGCGAATGCTTAGCCAAAAACTCCATATGATTGCAATTGAATTTTATTTTCATACAAATGTCAAAAAAAAAAAAAAAGTTTTGTATGAATGAGTTAATAAAAAGCAGACTTCAAAAGTGTCTACCTCTCCCATTGTGTGATCATCCGCTCTGTAAGCATCAAGTTTCTGCTGCACTAACTGAGCAAACTCTGCATTGCGATCAAAGTCTCTGGAAACAAAAGAATTTCTCTCTTAACCACAGCAAAGAAACAATCATGGGCATTACAACTTATAAGCATTATGTAGACTTTATAATTGATAAGAATAAACATTATCTTCACATCACACTGCAGGATACTTGACTTACGATCTGTATCTGACTGCTGGGTATTCCCCAAGGGTTGCACACAAAGTGGCAATCTGTTCAGCACATCTTTCCAGGTTGATGGTGCGACCAGAAGATTTGTTTGGGTTGTAATAGAACTGAAATGTTTCTGGAGAGTCTAAGGAGTAAACCTAAGACAAAATTGTAGCAAATACTGTGAAAGTATCTCTAAAACAAACACAAATATTTATTTTATCATAAGTTCTAAAATGGAGTTCAAATGACATTTCTATAAAATGCTAAATATATATATATAAATGAGATAATTTTATTGATCCTAATAAATGGAAATTGTTTGAGAACAATTAATTTAATTCAACATCACTATGGTTCTACAATAATAACAATATAGATGCAATCACAAACAACATACACACAATTAACACTTGATGAGTTGGGCTCCAATGTCCTTCTCTGTGATGAGAAAGAACCTTGAAACACCCTGACTGACATATATTTTTTATATCTCTCTGTTCTAGCCTTTATTGAGAGCAGCTAACCATTGTAATAGGTGCATATTGTCTTGAAGAACTTAAAAGTTGTGTAAAGGAATCTTTCATACTATAGATAAAATAGTTATTCAAGAGCTGGTAGCTGTGCTAATATAAAATTCTTTTTTTAATATGTCTAATAATCATTTATGTTATGATTACTCGTAACAAGCTTCTTTTCTTAATTCAAAAACTGATTCAAAGTGTTAACCTAGTTATTTTCATTATTAAGATGGGGATGTAATATTTTGATGAATATTAACATTCATAACAATCCACTCACCTGAGATTCATAGGGCAAAAATGCTATGTTGATTTCTTTCAAAGTCTTAATAAACTTGGCACTAGTTGACTTGCATAATTCATTGAAAGATTCATCGGGACAGGCTGCACATTTAGAAAAAAAAAGGTGTTCTCAAAAATAGAAATGAAACATTTTATTCAAATTTTACTTTTAAAATTAATCCTACACAAGAATGATTGTAGACATTTTCATAGATTATAAGAAACTTTAAACTTTTTTTTTTCTTATTAAACCTAACCAGTTAGGATAAAAGAAAAAAAAAAAAAAAGACCATAGTATTATTGTTGATCAAATGTGACATAGAGTGGCACTAACCAGAAATAATGAACCAACTAACCTTCTGTGAAATAAACATGAGCAGCTTTATACTGTGTATTGTTAGGATTTTGAAAATCAGCTATCATCCCTTTTATAGACTGGTGATAAAGAAAACAATATGTCATGTGTTAAAAAAAAATGTTAATAAAAATAATGACTTGTCTTATGTAAGAATAAATTTTTAAGATCCATATGAAGTTCAAAGGTCAGCTCTTTTAGTGCTGAATCGATATATGATGTGCTAAGCAATAAAATGTTAGCTTTATCAATATTCTTATACCAGATAAACTGATTTATTACAGCAGTAAACCTAATATAGTACAAAAGTAAAGGTAACATTATATTGTTTGAGCTTTTTTTTTTTTTTTTTTTGGCACATCGGCACACTTTAGGCCATGTCATGCCCGTAATCCCTAGTAACATTTATAAAACAAAGAAATGTCCATTTGATAGGAAGATTTGTTTTATTGTTATATAGTTGTCACTCAATATAACATGAAGTGATAACTCTGACTGTGCATGGTTCCATTCCACTTCTAAAGAAAAAGAATCTTAACAAAATAAAAGCTCATTCGATACTATTATGGTAAAATAGTGGCATAACAAATTTCGATTGTTCTAGTTTCTTGAACAATGGAATCAAAGGTCACAATAAAAATAATGAAGTACTTTAGTTTTACTACTGTACACTACAAGTACAAATCTTGGAATATACCTTATCAATAGGTGTAATGAGATAAATTGCTTCTAGCAGAGGCAAAGGTTCCCTTCTTTTGTTAATATCTTCGACCACTGAAAATAGATAAAAAGATTTTCTTTAGACTTAAGTCTTGAGACAATGTCATAATGGAGGTAAAAGTACAAATAAAACAAAGTTTTTTAAGTGTGATAGTCTGACATAAAGGACTAGTGTAATATATATATATATATATATATATATATATATATATATAAGATTTTAGTATCAAAGTATTTTTTTTATGTGTCAAGTAAAGGTAATACAATATGGGATAGTTAACCATTTTCTAAATAAGAATGATATCTGAATAAATGACCCAATGTGCCAAATGGCGCTGGAGGATCTAAGTCTAAGTAAGTAAGTTGAGGTATTTGGGTCAAAGATATCTGGATACTATGTAGAAAAAAATGAAACTAGGAAGGTGAACAAAAATACAGTAGAGTTGACGAAGACCAAAAAACATTCTTTGGCAACCTTTGGCAGGTCACAAGACTAACACACAAAACATAAGCACATACCAAAAAACAAACAAAAAAAACAAACAGGTAAAGCTTACATGTGATTCCTTCAGACATTATTTCATGCATCTTGCAGCAGGCAGAGATCATTCTCTTGCTCAGACTATCCACTACTAGAACTTTCCATTCTCCAGGTTTTCTTTGCTGTTTTATTACTTCATTGATGATTTCTGTCCAATCATACAAAACAACAAAGTTATTGACAAGGCTTTCATCTCTTCTTAGTAAAAAAATATATATACATTTTTCATTATTAGTGGTAATTGTATTTGACCTATTTGTACAAAACTTATATCAACTAACTCTGTCTGTCTACTAAAAAGTTTGAACATGCTATTTCTCCAACACCCATTTCTGATCAAGCTAATACTTAATAGTAATAAACAAAATGTAGGCTCAATAGGCTGTGATAACATAACAAAGATAAAAATGAGAGACAATATTATCTAAAAAAAACTTTTGAACAAATTAGTCTTAATGTTCCTCTTGAATGTAATGAAGTTTGAGATCCATGGGGAGTGAGTTCCAAACATTTACACAATTATTCAATGCCTTCTAGACAATACATGAATTTTTAAAAAAATAACCAATAATCCAATTACTTACTGATTATTAATTATTTTGTTTGATACCAACAAGGGAAACTAATCAATTACAAAATTAACCAATAAGTCAATTTATTATTTTGTTTGATTTTTGTATTTCGTTTTTTTTTTTACTTTAAAAAAATTGTCTGCTGCTTTAAATGTCTCTAGACAGTCTAGATCTATTCTTGGGAATTAAAATTGATATAGAGATCTAAATTATATTATATGTCAATAAATTAATAGCCAGTTTGAAAATGAGAAATAAAATGTTCCTGAAATTAGAATGTTGAAAGCTCAATCTATTGCTCACAATAGACATTAATCACATTATTAATGTTAATTACACTATAGACATAGTCTACTAGGCTAGTAGTACTACAATACTAGATCAAGATTTCTAGACCTAGATCTGTTTAGCTAACTCATGGGATATGGCTACTCTCAGGCCAGGCCCACTTCCCAGTAGACACACAGTGATCACTGAATGCCCACTCCCATCATCAACATTACCACACAATTAGCGGCAAAGTCTAGATCTAGATCTAGTAGTATACTATACAATATAAATTTTGAAATTAATAATTATAGATAGGATAGACATAGAATCTAGATTGAGATGTACATTGTAAATGTCTTTATGTTATGATTTTACTTTACTTAAATGACTTAATAAAATGAAAAAAAAAACAACAACAACACTAGCAACACTGTCAACAGGCCCACAGGAGCACTGTGAATCACTTCAATCAGTGTTATAAGAGATAAGATAATTTTTTATTGATTTAATCAAATGGAAATTCAATACAATTGACAACCTCCGCGTAACTACTGTACGTAACAATATAGATGAAAAAATACAAACAACATTCACACACGAAATACATACACACTTACAACCAGCGCTATATGAATTAGACTTCTATGTACTTCTCTATGACGACAGATGATCTTAAAACACTCTGACTGAAAGTGGGATAAAGGAGTTTTAAAATCTTTCTGTTTTAGTCCTAATGGAAAGGAGACGACCACTTCGTTCAGATTTTATGTATGACGAAACTAATCTATTATTTTGTTTATACCAGGACTCCATTTCTTTATAGTTCAGACACATTTAGTTTTGTTTACTCTGAAAAACAAGGGTTTTACATGGGTTCAAAGAGCACTGGTAGGACAATGCCATTTTTTTTCTTCTAGGACAGAAGGAGGGTAGGTCCAGGGTGAAGGAGATTTTTTTTAGAAAATTTAGGTACCAGCTAAACAAGATAGCTGTTAGTTAGCACACTGAGAGTGTTCACTAAGTTACAAAGCGGGGAATGGTGTTCGTTAATGTTAGTTTTAGGACGCATTGACCTGACCTTTTTTTACATCATATTTTATTTTAACTGCATAGAGTAACAAAACAACATATCTGTTTTTATAGACAAATGGATGATGAGTTTATAGATGTTTACAGTTTTTTTCCCACGACTAACCTTTACGGAGCTATAAAAATTCAAACATAAAAATTAGAGCAGCAGGGCTTAACGTGTTCACTAGACGGAAATGACTATAGATTTATATAGCTAGGCGAAAAAAAAAACGGAAGTGCGGAAGTAAAAAACGTCTGATAATTTAGAGATTGCGTTTTTGATGTTTTTATTACATAGGCCATATGTTAGCTCAAAACACCACAAAAAATCATAACTTTCTAACTGTTATACATTATACAGTCATAATTCATACACTATTGAAAAGTTCTGTTAAAGTATTTTAATGATGTACTAACAAAAATTGTTTTTTTTCCAAGATAAATTTTTATTTCACCTCCCTAATCTATGTCAGAATGTCTATATATGTTTATAGTATATAGATCTAATAGTTAATATAGAAATAGGATATAACCGAAATATAGATAATTATAATAGACTTCATTGACTATGATGATTAAACTATCATCTACGATCACTATCATTATCGTCATTATCATATTTTCATGATATGAGTATGACTGTCACTATCATATGAAATTTAGTAAATTTACTATTTAGTAATAATTTACATGTAAATTTAAAGTTTGATTTTGATTATGAAGATTTAGTCAATTTAGATTATGAACATCATTGAATATGAAGGAATATCATATTTATTATGATCAGAATCCTAATTCATTCAGATGAGATTGAATGAATTGATCGATCATTCATTGACTCATCATTGATACACTGATAAAATTGATTGATTATTAATTTGATAGTGAAGTGATGAGTGAGACTAGTCAGCTAGTGAGACTGTGACAGTAAAAAGACAGAACTTGAAAACCGAGCAACCACGACCGAGCGTCTAGATATTAGATCTATATTCTAGAATCTATATCTAGTTAGATATGATGTATAAACAGGTGAACAATGTATTTGTTTACTTACTTTCGTGTACTGCTTCTTTCAACGCCATTTTGAATGATTAATAACAAAAGTATGACGGGATATGTTTATAAAAACTGAGGAAACTGGACTGGAAAATCGAAAAGCAATAAAGTTGAGTAAAGTTTAGAAGTCAAGCAGAAAAATTACTTTAAAGATATTTACATATCTATAGATCTATATAGATCTTTATTATATATATATCAAAATACATTTTCAAACACAGGGTTAACATGCCAGACGTCAGGCTAAAGGATTCTATTAACTCCTTTTTTCCCCCATTCTTTCGTATTGTAGACTATAGCATAGATATTCAAGAATGTAAAAAAGAAAGAAAAAACAAGGTTACAAAGACAGTTTGTGTAGAAACACAAACTCAAAATCGGCCCCCGAAGTGGTCCATCCAGGCAGGTAAAAAGGCAGGTTTCACTATTTTCAGAAAGAATATCAGAATGAAATTCTATCAAAGGCAAATGACAGAGAAGTATGGAAAAAGAAGGTTGACAGATCTTGGACCCCAACGTCCAGCAGACCAAGGGATGTGAACCTGGCTTATAATGATTATTTAATTGATCTAATTGTTTTGTAAAGGGTCAATCTCTTATTCCAAGCCTCCAGAAAAAAAAATCCGTTTTTGTTGCAAAAAATGTAAAACCGTTTGCATAAGGAAATCTGCCATACTAAATAGCATCCAGTGTTTGTTACTATTTATAGTCGATAGTTGTAAAAATGGTGTATTTTTATGAAAAAACCCTGCTTGATTTAAAAAAATAGATTATTCTCTGTCAGAAAAGAAAAAAGTAGCCGTTGCATCAGAACTTTGAATGGTCTAAAATATTAGGATGTCGGATTTTTACTATCTTTTCTAGTTTAAGAGATCTTTTCTCCTTTCGGGGGCCGCTAAAAATTGCTTCTAACGCTACTAAGAAAAAAGGAGTTTTTGTTCATCTCTCATACATTTTTTTTTTCGAAAATGACTCATTGTAGCAAATAAATTCATTTGTAAGAAAAATGGATGGCTATAAAAACTCAAAAAACTCACAGCCTTTTGACTATTAAGGATAGAGATGGGAACGAGTAGTCTCACCGCCCTCTCCTAGGTGACATCTTCTGCTGTCACCATACATAGAGACATATCCTCGTTTCTGCAAATTATGGGCGCCCGCAGGATTTTTTGTGTGCAAAAGTTGAGACTTAATATAATGGCTCATAGTCGTAGCTTTAAATTTCTTGTTACGGAGGATATTAAAGAAAGAAATGGTGACCATCACACCAGTGGCGTAGCAAGGTACCCGTGGGCCCGGGCTCAAGAATATATTGGTGGGCCCCAATTCCCCCCAAAAAGAAGAATGTAATGTGTGACAAAACAATTGAGTAATCTATACAGTGCCTGAGATGTCTGTAGTTTCATCACAGTTGCAGCAATGACTGCGAAACTAACAGGCTCTGCATAGGCAGTTAAATCATGATGCTGCTGCTCCTTTTTGGTTTCTTGCTGCTGCCAGCGCTCGTTGATCCAAATCAATGTTTCGACTCAGACGAGGGTATTGAAGAACTTTCTTGTATCTTCGGCCATCGTAATCTGGTGGACGTGTTTAACCTGCTATTTTATCAAGTGCTAACATCGACCGCAACTCCATTATACGTAGCTTAATGCATTTTCCAAGATGACTGCACTCTTCACTTTTGTTCACACCGAAAGACTGCTGGCAAGGATTTCTCATCCAAGAAAAAAAAAAACAACTTTAATCACACTTTAGGCTGGCTAATTATGTGGAAATGAAAACATAACGTCAAGACTATAGTGCCATGGAATATTATTAAAGCTTAATATGGTCGACCACAACTCCTGATTAGCTTATTCTAGTTTTATTACAACAATTGCATATCCTTACAACTGTACCTACCCCAAGCACTACTGGTATAAGTTGCCACTTTAAAGAAGTCAGTTGATTTGTAGGTGCACAAACAAATTGTCTAAAGCTTCGATACTCAAAATTCATTGAGAAGGGATGCACGTACATGGTCCACATCAATTCCTGATAAGCCTCCTAGGCAAGTCTGATACAATAATAACTTAGGGCCTATTCTTACAACTGTACTTTGGTGGAGGCACTACCTTCTCAGTTGCTAATTTAACAGCGCTCTATAAATTATTATTATGTTAGAAACGAATGAATATTCATTCATTCATTATTATTAATGGGTTTGAAGGTGCAAAAATTGGCTAGAATTAGGCTACTCAGAATACAGGGGGGGGGGTGTTGTACGTGCACCACCTTGCACCCCACTGCATGCGCCTATGATTATAGATCTAGAGCTGCCTCTGTAAACCAGCTCAAGTTACTAGGCCTTGTCAACACGCATCGTAATGCGATTCAGATTGCCTCACAAAAACAGGATTTTAAACATTTTGCCTACTCCTAAACATCGCTGTTACTGTCACGACTGTGTAGTTTGCTATGTGTGTAGCACTTTGATGTCCGGGTTGAAGACAGGAACATGTGTCTCTTGAGATTATTAACATAGTTAGTAAATATCCAGAGAATTTTATTTACTCAAATATAAAATATATCGTTTATCTTATAGACCTATATATATATTATACAGGTTGGTTTATCTACATTATATTTTAACATAATTTAGCGGTCTTCTAAATCAATTTATTTTAAAAAGGTTTGGAGGAGTGGTGTGTTCAAGATCTTTATGCCAGGTAGTCCTTTGTCCAGAAAAAAAAAACAACGCCATAATCCTAGAAATAGGAAATAAGAAATATATTTCGCTCTCTCTCTCTCTCTCTCTGCCTGTAAGAAACATTCAACAGGTGAATTGCTTTTACCACTTCCATAATGCGAATGTTTACACTTGTCACATATTATCAATATCCATATAAACCATGCCACAGCGAAAATGTCCCATCTACGGGATGAACACGTAGTCCGTATGCCTGACAATTGCCTTCCCAAGGGATATAAGGATACCCTAAAGCCCCCAAGGGATATAAGGATACCCTAAAGCCCCCAAGGGATATAAGGATACTCTAAAGCCCCCAAGGGATATAAGGATACTCTAAAGCCCCCAAGGGATATAAGGATACTCTAAAGCCCCCAAGGGATATAAGGATACTCTAAAGCCCTCAAGGGATATAAGAATATTCTAAAACCCTCAATGGATATACGAATATTCTAAATTTGGTAAGGCATATAAAGATACTCTAAAGCTCCCTCGTGGAATATGGAATCGGCCATGTCCTAACTCCTTGATTCGACTTCTCCTCATAGCGTGGAGACGTGCATGTAGGGATTCAAGCTTTGATACAAAGAGGACAGCCATCAGCAAATAACGAAAGAGGAAAGTAAAGCAAATTTCCCATTTTAGACCTTGTGGTCTATAGGGCAGATGAGGTAAGAGTCATCTGTTTCTGTGGCCTACGGCTTTCGAGGGTGTCAAGTGGCCAGCGCAACGACTAACCGCCTTTACTTTTCCCCAATTAATGTCAGGTACCCATTAGAGCTGGGTGGACTCAGAGGCGCCCAAAGATTCCGAATTTAAAATCCCAGTCTTCACCAGGATTCGAACCCGGAACCCCCGGTTCGGAAGCCACCGCGCCTCCTTATATATATATATATATATATATATATATATATATATATATATAACAACAAGAGAAAAAGTAGGCTAGTCTTCAACAGAACCAACCTACCAGTGCTTTGTGTGTGGTCGAGATTTCAAACCAAAGATTGGACTTCGTAGCCATCTTGCCATCTTCGAGTTCATAGGAAATGAAATGCTCATCTACGACCAAGAAGGAGGAGCTATATAGACCCCTAGGCATTTTAAACGTATATAGTATATATATATATATACTAGTTTCCACTTGCGCTGCCTGAGACGCATAATGGGCATCTCTTGGAGGGACCATGTCTCCAATCAGGAAGTTTTAAGATTGGCCAATATGAACAGCATGTATGCTCTCCTGACACAAAGAAGATTACGCTGGCTCGGACATGTCACCCGCATGCCAGATGGCAGAATCCCGAAAGATATCTTATATGCTGAGCTTGTGGAAGGAGTCAGACCCAAGGGCCGCCCAAGACTAACATATAGAGATGTCTGCAAGCGAGACATGAGAGCCTCAGGCATCAGCGAAAGTATGTGGGAAAACATAGCCAAAGACCGGAGTGCATGGAGACAGACTGTGCGTGCTGGGACAACCCTTGCTGAGAACAAAAGAATTGAAGCGGCTTTAATCAAGAGGGATAAAAAGAAAGCTGCCCTGTCTGCTAGCCCTAAATCAGAGGCATACACATGTACGAATTGTGGCAAAGTCTGCCGTTCTAGAATTGGCTTGATTAGCCACACCAGATTCTGCCCCGTCTCAAGATTAAGCTAAAACCAGTGACTCATTTGGGCGCATCCATTGCCTTTCGAGACAAAAGGAGCCATATATATATATATATATATATATATATATATATATATATATATATATATATATATATATATGCTAGTTCGTCCATCGTGGTTCGATGATGACCACTTTTGTCATCCAGGGGGCTGAGGGCTTTGCACTGGGGTTTTGTGCCTCCTCATGTGGCTGGTGAGACCTATGTGAGTCCGGAATGTTCGGCTGCACACTGGGCAGTTTATTCCAGCTGGAGCTAGTGTGCATTTAACGTAGGTCTACAACGGTGCACATGTTACCTAATAAGATCTACTTCAATGGCTCAAGCACGCTGAATACTGACTGCAAGTTAGTGTCCCGGGGGTGGGGGGCGTAGGGGCGATTGCTCCCTCCCCCTCCCCATCAAAAGTTCTGGGTTGAATATAACGGCAAATACATACGAATCTCTTATACAGAATATGTTCTAATGGCATCTTTCTTATTACCAATTCAAACATTTTCGCCGATACACTAAACGTGGCTTTAGATCTGAGATATCTTGTTTTCATGATTCAGACTTACTAAAGTCTTGTAATATTGATTATAGTGCTTGGTTGCATATTGAAGACTTTCCATCCATACATCACTGTGGCGCTACAACCCATGGAGGGCTCTGGCCTGCTTCAACACATCCCTCCATTCAGATCTCTTCTGAGCCTTTCGTCTCCAAGCCCTAACCCCAAGCTGTTGTAGATCTGTCTCCACATCATCAATCCATCGCATTCGGGGTCTGCCTTTGGGTCGCCTGCCTTTTGGTTTTTGCCTGTATACAATTTTCGCTCCTCTGTTATCTGACATTCTTTCAAGGTGACCTGCCCAACTTAGTCTGTTCTTTTTTTTTTTTTCTTTATTTCTGTCACTATCTGTGGGTCTTCATACAATTGATATATCTCATGGTTGTAGTGCGTGTCCTCCACCCTGTTACATCTTGTTAAGTACCATAGATTTTCCTAAGAATCTTCCCAAGTATTTAGTAGTTTTTCCGTTGTCTTACTTTAAAGTCTTTTAAAATTATTAAAAGATCTTGGTTTCATATTGCAGATTTAATTTAAGTCTTTTAAAATTGTTTAATATAGTCTTCGTTTCTTCCTTCCTCATTACAGCCAATTCATGATGGATCTAGAGTTGGAGGCAAGTTTCTAGACCCATGAATGACACATCAGAGAACACTTAAGATGTGAAGTACTTTGATGAACTCATACAGTCTAAACCAAAAAGTTCAGATTGATTACAAAATGAGATGTTAAAAAAACAAACCAGGAAGCCTGACACATTAGCGTTAAGACTTAGAACTATTCACAGGATAGCCCGAAACACGGTCGTGCTATGCTGATGTGGAAAACATATCCATCTTCTATAGGCAAGAAGATGTGTAACAAAGATACAAGGAGATTCATATCGTCAAATGCGTGTTTTAAGAATCTCTTAGTATGCTTAATTTCGTATTAAACAATTTATTCGTGTATCCTGAATGGAGGTAACGGGTAGCCAAATAGAGTACAGTTTACCTGACAGTGCTACGGAGTCGATAATTAGCAACTGCACTTTAGAAACTGTAGCTGAGTTTAAAGACACAGCACCAATCTCAGACCCAGGAGAAATCAGTGAACGCGATGAGGAAGGCATTACGAACGTGGGAGTTGACTACGTCAGCCTGGCCATTGAGTCCAAGAGCGACCTGGGCTCAGAAACAGCTAACAGGAAATCGAGCGCAAAGGATTTACACAAGAAACCAAAAAGTCCACGCAAATATTCCTTTCATGTCGGCTGTCTTGTCATTTCTATAATCAGTAAGTCGGCTTTATTTTTAAACAGTCGAAATAAATGTCGGTAGATTGTTATTAAATCCTTTTAAGCACGTTTTCGAAGTGTCTTCAAAAATGAAGATTATCTGGACCATGCCCTAATCCAAACTCCAGGCAGGGCAGCGGGCATGGTTAGTCCTACCACACGAAAATGTTTGTTAAATGTTTTGATGTTTCGGACGTTCCTTCAGACTTGAATCTACTTCCTAAGTTCCTGGTCCAAGTCTCCCGCAGGACGACGAGGAGATGACAACGGGCAGGGTATGAACCCGGGACAATCGAGACGACAGTCCAGAGCGTATACCGCACAACCAGGCAGCCTTTCAGCCAACTTTTAATAGCATGCACCTGAATTAGCTTAAATTAAGTAATCAACGGTAGCTTAAAAGGGTATTTTAAATGCCATCATCATCATCTAATGTTTTCCTTGGCGTTCCTCATGGAGCATGGGGCCTCAGTAAAAACACGCCACTCTCCACGGTCTCTTGGCTAGTTTTTTAATGGCTTCCAAGCTCTTTCCTGTCCTCTCGGCTTCATCTGATCTAGTACACTGCGTCGCTACTTAAGAGTCAAATTTAAAATCAACATTTTTGAATGTAACAATAATTAATTCATGTTTCCTTCAGTTATTATTTACATGTAGAGCTCTATAGATAACGTATCTATTTCACAGCAATTAAGTAAAGAGAGATAGTATAATTAAACAAGCAAAATAAAAAAAAAAATAATTTAAAAGCGTATAAATATATATCACTAGCGGATCCAGAAATTTGATGGGGGGGGGGGTCTGAACCCTAACCCTAACGCCCAGTAAACCCTTACCGTAAGCATAAACGCGCATAAAGCATATATATGTAGCCTATGTATATATGTGTGTGTGTGTGGGGGGGGGGGCGGTAGAGTGAAAACGATTAATCCTCGCCCCTTTTTATAATTTCTGCTAATGATTGCATTTGGCATTAAAGAATAGGAGGTGGGGCGACTCGATATAGCCTAAGAATTTAATTTATGGCATACATAAATTATATTAGTGACAGATTTTTTAAAACTTTTGCCATTTCTTAACTAAAATACAAAAAGAAAAATGTATTGGTTTGTCCGACGGGCGGAAGGCGAATGCATGTAACGCCCCTCCCACCTGGTACAACCTTTTTTCATTTTATATTTACTAATTATAAAATTTGAGATCAGAGTGGTGTACGACATAATATATACAAATGGGTTCAAATATCAATATTTAGCTTAAAATTATATTATATAGATATACAACTAATTTTGTTCACAAACTATGATTTTTCCATATAAATAGGACCCCCCCCCCACACACACACTCAGAGGGCTAGAGTGGGGAGGGCAGTAGATGCAATCACCCCCACCCCACTGGCCAAGATACCAGAAGGGGAGAGACGAGACATAATATAAAATTTATATATTAATTCAACTAATTTTGTTCACAAACTATGATTTCTCCATAAAAGTAGGACTCCCCCCCCCCCTTTTAAAGGGTTTAGGTGAAAGGGCAGAAGATGCATTCGCCACCCCCCCATCGGCCAACAGAGGAACGAAATAATATTAAGATCGGTTAAAATATCAATAACAAGTTTTAATCATATAGATATTTAATTGATTCTGTTAACAACCTTGATTTTTACAAATAAATTGGACCGCCCCCCCCACTCAAAAGTTTAAGGGGGGATCAATGCCATCGCCCCCTCCCCACCCCACGAAATCGGCCAACAACAAAAATTAAACTATTAATTACATTGGATTTTCAACACAAAGATCTAAAGTAAATTGTCAGACAAACAGGAGAGGAAATCAATCTTCACAAGACGGATCGAGATTTAGTTAGTTCAATTCATCTTGAACAAGTTACTATAAGTATAAAGGGAGAAAAAATAATTTTTGATTATAGGTCTGTAATAATGATACGTACTATCCACAGGTGTTTCTCTAGTTCTGCTTGCTTACACAGCAACAAAGTTAGTTATTGGTGAGTTACCCATTCAGCTTTCTACTACAATTATTTGCTTTGTCTGTTAGGTCAGACAAATAATAACAGACGTTAATCAGGCGTGCAAAACAAATCACTTGGTAACGTGTAATTAAACTAATTAAACAACACACTTTGGAAACAATATATTTATTTGGATATAACATGTTAGCAATAAATAATTGAACTCATTTAATTTTTAGAAAAATGTTATCCCTTACTTAGCATTCTTTATCATTACAAAGTTTATATTTAAACTCCCTCGGACTGTTTGTCAGGATTCTTTGACACATACATTTTTTCTCCCACTTCCTACTCTCGGATCATGTTGAAACTTTGCATAATAATTCATTATCAATGACAACACATGGATCAATTAAAAAAAAATTGACTCCAAATTAGTTAACAGTAATTAATTATTTTTTTAATGTAGAAAAGGGGAAATAGATCTTGCAGTATTGAAAAGAAATGCCAGTAATTGAGCATTTCTTTCCTTTGTATAAGCTTTTTTTTTTTTTTTTTTAAAGTATTTTTATATATTGCTCGTTTCAAAAGTACTTCTACTAATTGCAATGATTATTGTTTGGCAGGCAGCATCTATTTCACAGATTGTCAAATGATACCAGTCCTACCAATATACCTGATTGTTGATGCCTGTGTTACTCTTGTATTCTTCACTGTGCCTTACTTCTACACAAGAGGCCACAAAGAAAGGCCCAAAAATGGACAATGGAAATTCCCTGCCATTGTCAAAGTTGGTTGTGGCCTGACCCTGATTTTGTTTCTCTTTCACACAGCCTGGCTAATTTATGGTAAGAAGTAACTATGTCTTTTCAAGTGCTAAATGATGAAAGACTTTTTATGTATGTTCATCTTACACTAAATTATTTTCAGAAGATAGATTATATACATTTTTATTAATAAAATGTGTCAAAGTTGCCAGAGAAAGCAAAAGTTTTTGTTTCTGCACATTTAATTATTTTTGCTTTAATTCTCTAAGAAGGCTAAATATACCAGAGGAGGTAATTAAAAACCAAAATTGAATTTGATGAATTTTTTGGTAACCCTAACTTAACTTAGTTGGGGAAAGTGTCAATAAAGAAGACAAGCTTATTTAAAGGGTCCAAAAGTTTAAGATTGATGTTGAATCTATTTCTGTGGAGTCCTGGGCAAGCTAGCCTGCCTCATAGTGGTGCCCAAGTGGAAACGATTAGGTCAAAGAGTAGCAAAACAAGACTCCTGTGGGGGTGCCTAAAGGGTTACAAGAGCATCCTCTTTGCACTGTACAGAGTTGTAAAAAAGCTCCCACAACCTTGTCACAAATCCATCTGCTGTTCTTCAAGGGGCCGTTCCATAAATAGCATGTTCCACACGGTTAGCCTGGTATAGAAAAGGAAAATGGCAGGGTCCCAGTGTACGCGCCTTCTGGCCACAAGTTTGACCCCTGCCAGACAGTGAGAGGGAGCTCTTGTTCACTTTTGCTGGCCTAGAGTCTCCAAGAGATGAAGGCTCAACTCTACCTGACAGTTTCAAGAAGAAGAATTTCTGTGGAGTTCTCATTGACATTGAATTCTATTGTGTATTCTAACTTGGATAATTGTGTGTTTTTTAATACTACAATTTCAATTTGCATTATTAACATAATTAATGCTTAAGAACAGCATTGTAGTAACCACACAATTCCAGCTGAGACCAGCAGGAATTTAACTGAGCTCTTACATACCTGAATAAAAAGGATCAAATCCTTTGATTACCTTATGAAACTAAATTGATGAAAAAGTCATCAATACTGATTTTAAAATTACTCTTTTTTAAATTACCTAGTAGGCCTAACTTAATGTAGACTATATGTTCATTGACTAGGTAGAAATTACTTATGCAGAACATAATTTTTTTTTTCATAATCAAATGTAAACAAATTAAATCACAATATGTAGACTACTATTCAATGAATAGTTTGGATTATAAAAAAAAATATTATTTGTTTTTCTATCACTAGGAACAGTTTTAGTTGTGGACACAAGAAACACAATGTACAGTTGTACAAATGCAACAAATATGCAGCCATTACCTGGTTGTCTTAAATGTAATGAAACTTTGGCAAATTTCACACTGATAATTGTAGTTGTTCAGTGGGTAATTGTAGGCCTCATTCTATTAATAGTCACTTTTCTCAGCTGCTGCTTTTTATGCTCCATATGTTTCAATAAATAATTTGTAAAACTTTTAAGTGAGATCCATGAGGAGTGATATTAATAATAGGAGTATGATATGTCCAAACAGTTCAGAAATGCCTAAAAACTAGTAATGTGAACTTTTATCATCCTCATTAGTTTAGCAGGAAACTAATTAAAAATTAACAACTTGAAAGGTAGTAATGTAATCAAATGGGAGCTAAAATCATTATTTAAAAAAAAAAAGATAATTGTATGCATATTTTTAATAAAAAGTAAAAGTAAGGTTCCCCTTTCAGGCCTTTGCAATCTATAGGGTAGATGATGTTAAGGGCATCCATTTTTTTTGGCCAATGGTTAATGAGCAGGGTTCCATGTGGCCAGCACAATGATTAAACGCCTTTACTTTCCCCAAATAAATTAGGTACCCATTAGAGTTGGGTGGACCCTAGAGGTGCCCTAAAAACCCCGTAATTCAAAATCCCAGTCTACACCAAGATTCAAACCCAGGATCCCCAGGTTCGGAAGCCAAGTGCCTAACCACTCATGTCTAAAAGAAAGTTCTAACAAAAATAATTCAATGGCATTTAATAAGCAAGTGGAGGTTCCTTTAAAAAAAAATTACCCATGCATGTTCATGATGTAAGTGATAAGTTTATGCTCTATATGAAATAGGAACAAAAGTTTCCTATGTATATTAACTTACTTAAGTCTAAGGAATAAAAATATGATTATTATCCTTGTTTTTTGAAAGTTATGGTTTAATGTTTTATGCAAATGTATGTTTGCTGAGTGTCTCTAAATTACATAATTCTAACTAATGGTGTTATTCTTGTTTGTGTTAATGTGAACATAAAGTTCACTGCATTTATTTGGTCATCTCTATGGTATCATAAGCTTGACTTCAAAGAGGGATCCATATTTCAACTAAATATGTTTGTTAGTTGTTTTTTTTATTTCTTTTATCTTCTATTAATTGGATGTAATCTGAGTGGAATGACATGCTTGATTTAGGTTCCATTTTAAAAATTCATCTTATTCTTTTGTTAGTTGAAAGTAACTTTAAGTGATAGTAAAGAAGAAACATATACACTTCTCTCAAAACTTATGGATACAAAAGCTATCACAATTATGAATGTTTATAATTTAGAAAATCCTTTATTTTTTATAACTATGTACAATGTCATTTAACAAACATTAGCCAACAAAAATATTAAAAGCTAAATGTTTTTGAAGTGAAATATTTCACTTGATATAAATATTTTCATATAAAATAGTGTTTTTGGGTTAAGTCTTTCTAAAATTCTGTTTCACTGTTTGTAACATTGAACGGCTTATTCTAGGATTTCTGTAGTTTCTCCACCACAGGTACATGGTTAAAGCAGACAATGTATACCTGAAATATACCATTAAATGTTAAACTATTCAGCCTACTAAACTGGTTGAAATCATCCATTTGTTCAATCTGTTTTGTTTGAAACTATATGTTTCATGTACATTTTAATATTAATTATAGTGAACAATTAATCAATAAACAAATAGTGTACAGTAATTAACATTCAGATGACATGTGATACTTTGCACAAATACATATAGGATATTCATAGTGGTTATATGTATTTATATACTTTCTTTATTTCTGTAGTTATGGAAATTTAACATTTATACCAGGGTAACGAAAAAGAATCAAATAAAGCCACAACTTTTGTTGTATGTTGATACTTAGACAAGAACTATTCCAATTGAATCTGACTGAAGATTGTTTGGATTGTTCTGATTGTTTTTTTCACAATTTTTATTTTATCAAGAAAGAACAATTTGACTTAATGCTGTGCTAGTAATAAAAAAAAAAAAAAAAAGTTACATACTCAAGACATATAGTAGCTTACCATGTAATGACATAAGTTAAATGTTCATTTCGTA
This sequence comes from Biomphalaria glabrata, assembly GCF_947242115.1. Classification (NCBI taxonomy): domain Eukaryota; kingdom Metazoa; phylum Mollusca; class Gastropoda; family Planorbidae; genus Biomphalaria; species Biomphalaria glabrata. The sequence goes on from NC_074719.1 coordinate 12,856,435, forward strand.
AGGAAACAATAGTCTGTCCTCCTTCAGGTCCACCTGGTACACTTGAATCTGTTGGTGGGAATAAACTTTATTAAACCCTAGGAAAAAGATATGTTCACATCCTAAGTAAAGTATTGTATGTTCAGTGACTTAGAAGAATGTTGGGTAGCCAACACAGTTACTAACCCCAATTACCTTTGCCAAGCTACTGTCACTCTTGTATAAATATGTGTACTGGTTAGTGTTATGCTTTTTACTTTTCATCATCTAAACCTTCTTATACAAGTAACCTTTTAAATAAAAGTAATAATTTCCACTATCAACTTTCATGCTTAATACTTTGCTTACTGTTACAATATAACACTGCCAACCTTAACAAAACTGTGTGAGGCTCATAATGTGACATTTTACATACAATCAATTTAAAAAAAAAATAAACAAGATTGTGTATAAACCCAAAACAATATCCCAACACTCAAGTAATTTTTCAGTTTCTAGCTGTATAAACAATACAAATTTACTAATACTTTGTATTTTTTCTTGTTGCTTTTAATAAATGTTTTTCTTTTCACAGTACCAAAAATAAGTTGTTTTGTTGATTATGGTTTAAGGGAGCTGAGCTTACTTATGTCTGCATCAATGAACACTTCCGATGTCCCAGCAATATCTGCCATTTCCTCTACTTCCCGGCTCAACCAGAAACCATCTTTTAAAGGGTTGGATTTCATATACATATTCTGATGATGAAAAACACAAATATTTTTGTTTGGAAGAAAAAAAACAACAAAGAAAACGTATAAACCTTACTTCTAAAAGTAAAATCTATAACAATTCTATAAACGCATATCAAAGTTTCAAGACTAATTTTTCCAATGTCAATACTTAGGAAGGGTGCAGACATTGTGAGAGACAAATATGTAACTATGTGTTATAATCTAACTATTGCCCAACTGATGTCTGTTGTTTAGAATCAACAGTAGCTATTTTGTAAAAGAAAAATTAAAAAAAAATCGATTTATAGCCATTTTTACCTTATCACTCAGTCTAACAATGCCTACAAGATCAACTTCTCCTTCAACCTGTAGACAATCACATAGTAAAGTCATACATTAAAGATCATAAAGGTTTAATAAGAAAGGATATAGTGTATTTATGACAAGAAAAAGTAGCCTCAAAGTTAACAGGTGAAAAAAAAACAACTCGGTAAACAAAGTTAATCTTAAAAAACAAAAACTACACAAATTAAAAAAAAAATTTAATGTATAAGGTTCTAATATTAAAAATTAACTCTCTATTACACACCTGACCAGCTGATCTCATTTGAGGAGGACGATTCTGAAATTTCACATGACCTCGATTGACAAGAATTGTTTCACTAATGATTTAAACAGAAATATGATAGCATGTAAAGAACAAAATTGTACAGATAAACTACAAAATTAAATGTTCAAAAGATATTTGAAAATTAAACTTTTAATGGTTCTTAGCCAACCCTGATTAACCCATATTTCCTAATGTTACTACAAGTCAATATTTAATATTAAATAGTTGAATTGGGCATTAAATGACACTGTGAGATATAAAAAGGCACTCTGCAGATTCTGGAAATATATCTAGCCATTACACATAACTCTTTGTTTCCTAATCTACGATATTATCATTGATTTTACCTCATTCTGCAGCCAAATCAACGATATTATCTTCGATGCTTAAAAAGTCAGTTGTTTTATTTTCTTTCCTTACAAAATGCTTTTAAATAAATCTTGATTAGTTTCCCTTTGGAAAAATTGATTTTTTTTTTCATTTTCATTGTGTTTTTACAAACAAACAATGTTTTTAAAGAGTTGGGTGTAAAAAAAGATCTATTTTTCTATATTAATTTTTTATAGGGGGTGTGACATGAGATAGTGATCTCAGGACAATCAACATATATATTTTATATATATATGTAATATATTAAGTTTTGTGAAAATATAAAAAACTATCATAAAAAGGACTTTTTATTCCATTTGAATAAAAAAATAATGCCTAGATCTTGTCTAGATCTAGTTTTAAGGAAGACTTGTCCACAGTCATGAAGTTTTAAGTTTCATTATCCAAAAAAACAAATTTATTTTGGTTTTATATACATCAATTTTAATTATCTACAAAGGGTGTGCATTCTTTAATTGTATACCAAATATAACATTTTCTGATAAAAAAAAAAAAAGTTATTTAAGTTTAACCATAACAGGGTAGTAAAATATTTATGAGCAAAATGAATAGCTGTCGGAACATGGAAAATAATTATTGAGAGAAAAAGTTAATGTGCTTTGTGTAAAATGACAAGCTTTTGGCAGAAGTATGTGTGAAATAATATCTTCATTTTTTTTATATAAACTGTAGCAAAACAGCATTTTAAAATAATTTAGTGCTTTAAATGGATGAAAGAAAACGTCTGTCAAGTAGGGATTGAGGACAGCAAGGACTTACTCCCTGTCTGCTAATTTAAATGGAGTCACAACATGCACGCCCATAGATGCTGCCTTGTTTTCTCCTCCCATTGTGTCAGCAGCATGGAGGTTTGAACGAGGTCCGATGAAGAGCTCTTTGGAGTGATCAAATGTTCCTCGTACTTTTACTTTTCTGTATTCCATGTTTTTTAATTCCTTTAAACTGTCAAGCAAATAAACAAACATTTGTAATTGTTAATTTGTAATTAATTAATTAGATGATGCATTCACTAAAAAGGAAGGGTTACAAATACAAAGCAATACAAATTATAACTAAACCTTTCTACTATTTGCTTAAAGTAATTAAATAAAATACAGTATTTAAGAGAAGGTTTCTGTATATTTTTTTAATGAAATAGAATCATGTTAAAGCCTTTCTTTTTTTTTTAGCATTGCAGCTTTGGTATATAACCAACTTCATTATGCTCTGATGGATAGATACACAATTAGGAGATATAGTGCTAACCAAAGAATACCCTAGTAAGCTACAGATTATAGGCACATTTTATTTCTACTTTAATAATCTACCACATTAATTTTTTAAATGTTCACATTATCAATTCAGTTTTACTACACATTGTGCATTATATATTTAATTATTTGTTTAAAAACAACAACAGTTCTTAATAGAAATTACTCTTCTGGTAAGGGAACCGGAGTAGCCTGCATTTTTTCTTCCATCTCTTTGATCAACTTTAATTTCCATTCTCGCCTCTGTATCTGCCAAGTGCCTAGTCCAAAAGTAGCCAGAGGCACAATCTGTGTAAAATAAATAGAAAACTTTTAGATATCAAAAAGATATGTGCTCATGTAGAACCATCACACTGGACAGGTTAACACATCAGCTGCTTTGATGTTCTGAAGAATACTTTATAACAGAGTGAGGCCTATAATCTGCACTTGCCATAATCTCTTGTTTACAGTAGATTAAAAAAAAAAGCTTCTTAAATATGAAACAACTAAATAAAGCATTGTCTCTCATTATGTGTTCATTTTTAATTTATCAAAAGAATATATTTTTGACTAGTGTCTAATCTATTTGATCTATGTTTAAAATGCACAAATACAAACAGTAATATCTTGTGGTATTAAAAAAAAAATTCCTACCAAAAGTGGTAATCCACTTAGAAAGGATTTTTTCTGGACTGCTGGTTTTTCTCTTGGTATTTGTCTTGGGGGATTCACATCTTGTGAAGTGTATCTGTGACCTACCTTGAACACAGAAGATAAAACCTTTTACTTTTAACTAAAGTTAAGTAAATACATTGAACTAAATAGATCTAGATTATAATTTTGAGATCTTAATTTAGAAATTTAGATTCAGAACTAAAAAAGATCATATTACTATTTTAAGTATTAATAGTAGTGTAGTAAGTACTATGTAGACTCCCATAATAACAGGGTTTCTAAAACTGTGGAGATGTGATGTACAGACATTGGGTGTGAAGGTGTACAATTTAAGGACTTTACATATTCATTGTTGTAATTAATCCATGTTTGAATTTTAATCAACATTATAACCAATGTTTCAAAATGATTTAAGTAAGATATGCTGTTTCCACTTCTAAATAAGGTGTAGCATTCTTATTAGAGAACAACAATATTGACTCAAAATTTCTTTTAACAAGAACATATTTCAATACTACTCCACTAAATCCATTCTTCTTGAGTACTGTCAGAACAACTGAATCTCTCCCAACTGTTATACATATTTCTATTTTTTAACCAGTGTGCGTTACTTGTAACACAAATGTTTCTTGCATCACATTATTGGCCAGTGCTGCCTTCTTTTTTTACGGCTTAATTTGACTTCTTTTTAAAACTAGGATGTATAATACACTTTTGTTACTAGCTCCATACCTATGCAACATCTCCCTCAAGACTAAGCTAAGGGAGGTAACTCTTAGTTACAAACGCAGTCATATTACAAATATATCTTTTACAATACTAATCATCTAAGTCACACTTATTTGGAGTCTTACTGGTTATGCCACTATAGCTGTTTTGCTGATATCTTTAGAGTACTGAAAGCAATGGAGTTTTTGCCCAGTCCTAGGCTACAGCATTTGCTGACTGTTGAAGGTCTTAGTATCACTTGGTGTGTCAAGCAAAGTAACTGCAGTCTGAAGTAAATCTGACACTTTTTTGCAAAACAGAAGAAAGTTTTGTGCAAGAAATCATTCAGTCTGAATTTCTTCAGCAACAAAAACTGGTTGGTTATGGCTGTGTAAACATTAGTACATAGCCTGAAGTGGCTTATATGCATAGCACCATACTTATATGCCTTAAGGTGTTGGCTTGTTTTTCATGTATGCGTCATTTCCAGGCAACCACAGTAGGCTATAGTTGTCTTGTCAACACTAAGTTAAGCTGTTGGTTTTCCTAATTGATTCAGGCAACTGATTCTATGGGATGCTTTAACTGCACTAGGGAAGAAGGGGCACTTGTACAAATTTGTTGTAACATATGAATAAGAAATGTGCCTTAATCTTAGTGACTTTCTAAGTATTTTATTGGGTTTTGGTTTTGTATTAATTTACTTTTCTTTTTATTCTTCTTTGCTGAAGTGTCTCTAAATTTTATTATTTTACTATTACTCTAATCAAATGTGAATATTTTTTTGTTATAAATTTCACAGCTCTATTTTATGTCTGTTCTAGATCTGGTTTCTTTGTTTCTTTGAGTTGCGGGTCTCAAACAGAGGATGCAAATATATATTCTAATATATATTTTAATTAAACCTATATTCCTGTTTGATTGATAAATTTTTTTTTTTTTAATAAACCCTAATCATAGTATCATCATAGCCTTGCCTAATGAAATGGTACTAATGACTAGACTCTAATGCTTTGTTTGATTTTTTAAAATAATTTCATCAATATGAGGGTTCCATGATAACTTTTTTCATTTATTACTAATCACTTATATAATATATTAACTAATATTTTGACTAACGTATATATATATATTTACTAAGTATAGCCACAATGATACATACTTTACTTTACATAGTCATACACATAGGCATGGAATAGATCAGGTTAAGTAGGTATTGGGCATTGTATTATAATTATTATTAGCTGTCATGATTAGCATGCATGATTATTGATTAGCCGAATTACTATGAATTAGATCTAGATCTATTCTAGTAGTGACTGTAGTGGTCTGTAAAGACTATGTTACCTTGCCTGTAGTGACAATTAGATTAATTAGATTTTCAGTACTTGAATTACGTACCTTATCGAGTCTTACACGACTTTTGATTCTAAAGAAAAAGCAAGAACTTTTTGAATGAATGGTCGACATTCGGTCTTAGAACTATTGTTACAATTTTTATTATTCAACAGCTTAAATAGAATAGATCTCTAGTTCTAGATCTAATAGACCTAGCTAGATTTTCTTAATTTGTTAAGTTAAGGGTATATACAAGAACATATCACTAATAGATCTAATGCACAAGAGTAGCCTGCCCTTTGTTGCCAAGTATCTCACAAAGTCAAATAGCATTGAAAAAATAATCTAGATTTATGATAAAACCTAGATATAGAATCTAGATCATTTATTGTGTCCAAATACCACTTTTTAAGCTATATACCTATAATAGGCTAAAGCTAATTGTGCTGCCTATTATATAGTACAGGTAAACCTGGCCCCGAATTCAAAATGAATTTAAAAGAAATAAATAAAAAAAAAAAACTCTACATTTTTAATACGCTACTGAACTTTGATAATCATATACCAAAATTAATACAAACTATATTATAACTCCCACCCTTAAAAATAGCAAAGTAGTTTACAACAGAGAGGGATGAAGAGCCATGACAGAGAAGCCTAACGTGAAACAATGCTGATAAGAGTGTGTAAAACGTTCCAGCTTAACAGAATATTCACAGAACAAAATAACGATCCATGAACTTGGAAAAACAGCAGACAATAAGTGAGAGCATGTTGACAGTTGGAAAGACTCGCACAGATGCCTGGAGGAAGATGGTTGGTGGCTAGCTATTCCCGAGGCAGGACCACAGGCAAAGATGATATGATATCAGTGGGGTGTCTTAAAATAACATTTATAACATGCTGCTAACAGTGCAGAGGCGTAGTGAGCAAAACGTGCGCCCAGAGCTAGGTACTTTATTGGCGCCCCCAATCTTCCATGAACATCACATAGAAATACAGGTTGTGGGTGGCGCCCTCCTAAGGGTGGCGACCGCGGCATCGTGCCCCCCTTGAACCCCCTCAATACACATCTTCTTTTTTGAAGTACAAGATCATTATTATTAGCAAAAGAAAAGCTCTAAGCATTTTTAACAATTTCAATTCGTAGACTAGATCGAATGAGGATCATTTATATTTCATTATTGACTTTTGCTTTTATTTATCTATATTTTGTTCTTTTCCAAAGCTATTTGAAGATCAGTATAATTAGCATCATCACTGAGCTACAAATATTTCTTAATGTTGTTCCATCACATTCTATAACATGAATTTTTATTGCATATTTTTGGGGTATTAAACCAATGAAAACTAGTTTCTCATATTGCTCAGTTGTTGTTTCAAAATGGCAGACGGTCTACAGAAACGGCTACAAAATGAGCTTGATAAATTTCAAAGTGTACAGAAAGGTACATTCATTTGATTTAAGATTAAAATTAAAGTATGATCTAGACTCTAGACTACAATAGATCTAGACAATCTAGAGAACTATTCTACCGGTCTAGAAGTGTAGAAGATTTAAGTTTAACTTAAGAGATAAGTGACAATGTGAATGTGACTGTCACTGTGAGTCTATGACAATGAGTTATGAGTCAATTGTCAATGTCATTGTCTCAATTTAATTTATTTAAGAATTTTACCATCATAGTCACCATGCCATGACCATGTCCACATCATCCACATGCATGGATACTGGGTTATACTGGTATAATTATATTATAATTATAATCATGCTTATTTAGTAGGACATATCGTTAGATCTATCTATATTCTATATCTAAATAATCTAATAATCAGACTCTTATAAGTCTTATTTTCTGCTTTGAAAGAACATGTTAAATGTAATTTATAAGATTAGATGTAGGTAGGGTAGTATATATGTATAGCCAGTATAGGTCTATATCTAGAATCTAGATTAGTGGAAAATTAACCTTCTTTAAGACGACGCGGCCAATCTATCGGCCCAAGGCTATTTGGCGAAAAAGATGAGCTGGCAGACCTATCGGCAGCGATGTTTCCAACCATAGGATTAGTTCTTACTATTTTTACACATTAATAGACTGTAATGGCGGCTTCCTTCGCTGTTTTAATGCGATAATTTTTAAAATTTTTATTTTTTGAAGTTAGCCTGTGAGAGGTGAAAATTTTAACATGTCAACCATTGATATTGATGAAAGCAAACTCACTGACTCTGATTTTATTTAAAATATGCTAGAATTAATAAAAATAAGGGCAGTTTACACTAATACTAGATCTAGATCTAGTATGTGTTGATGTTGTCTATTCTTGGTAACATGGTTTAGAGGTAAGGGTGGGTAGCTGGATAGAGAAGACCCATTTGAGAACCAAGGGATTAGCAGTGAATTAGCACCCAATGGACTGTTTTATACTCTTTTTTTACTATCAATTTAGTTCAAACATTTGTCAGGGAGACTAATAAATATGATGCCAACTTTCTGATCAACAAACAGCTCAAAAAAACGATCCCTGGGTCATAAATGGGTGACTGTCACTGTGACAATAATGAAGGTGTTTGTTTCCATGGTACCTGGGGGGGGGGGGGGATGGGGGGGGAGAAAAGTAGTAAAATAATGTGATAGAAGTGTCTGAAGTGTATTCATGTGCCTTGTTATCCTAAACACATACACATGTATTAGGGCTTATTCAAGTCTAAAACTTCTTAAAAAATTCTTACCTTTATAATTCTGTTCTGTTTTGAAAAAATTTTTTTTGAATTTTATGTGCATAAATTATTAAAATCAGCTTGGTTTATTTTAATAAATGCTAACATTTCAGATAAATTCCATAAGATTAAATTAGTTCATTCATTTCTCTTCAATAATTATATAGTTTTGTGTATGTAAAGTAATTAGTTTATTTGTTAGGAATTTTTTTGTAAGAGAAGTGTTAAGGCTGGAAATAGTGCTCCTTCTTTTTGGCACAAGACATGCTAAAATGATCCGTCTTAAGAGGGTTAAGATAAGTGACTTTTTGTGACTCACCAACACTTCACACAGTGTCAATGGCTCAATGGTGAAGTTTCACTAAGAAGCGGCATGATGATGTCATGATGATCATTCATTATGATACTATGATGTCATGAAATCAGATGTGAAATGATCAATTCAATTCAGACAATTCATTCTCACTCTAAAAATACAGATCAAAATTGAATTTGTATCTTAAAGGACACTTAACTTAAACTTAATATAGTGAATTATTGTTATGTAGATATACAGTGTTAATAATGAAAGATGATAAGACATAACTTGGTTATGACATTTGATTCACATAACTCAAATTATGACATTTGATTCACATAACTCAAGTTGACATTTGATTAACATAACTCAAGTTATGACATTTGATTCATATACAAGGTAACTCCTTTTAGTTTGTTCAAGATTTTTTAGATCCAGATGTCTAAATGTGTTTTTTTTTTCATTCTAAATCTTTAGATGTGGCCAAGCACATTGGTTTGCGACAACAACTGGAAGGTCAATTGAGTGAAAATAGCCTTGTTAAAGAGGTTTGTCTTCATTTTATTTTTCAAGTGCATTTTATGCATACTATGACTTGGTAGTACACAATATACAATTATTTGAAGTAATACACAATGTCATTTGAAGTAATTCACAATATCATTTGAAGTTATACTCTTTGTTTTTGTCTAATTAGGAGCTAGACAGGCTAGAAGATGGTGCTGGTGTCTTCAAAATGGTGGGTCCTGCATTGATCAAACAAGATTTGTCTGAAGCCAAGCAAAATGTCCAGAAACGTATAGATTATATTAATGGCGAGCTGTAAGTAGAATAACAATAATTATACAAAATACTTATAAATATATATAGGTTATATATATATATAAATCTAGAACATTATTATTTACAATCTCTTTGGATCAAAATCCATCTTATATACAAAATAGTGTTGACAGGAAACAGCTGAGTTAAATAACAAAAGCTGTAAAAAAAAAACTATGAACAATTTACTGTCTTTGTACAGAAAATAAAAAAAAAACTAGATATGATTTGATACAGATAAAGCTGATCATGTACACTTCAAAGACATTTATGGTATCTTTAACTCTTCTATGTAACTATAAAATCTTTATCTCCAGTATCATTGAACAATATAATATGGTTCGTATATCTCCAGTATTATTGAACAATATAATATCTTTCCCCAACTTAAGTCACGTATCCATTAGAGCCTTTAAAATCCCAGAATTCAAAATATCAGTCTTCATTGAGATTCAAACCCAGGGCCCCAGGTTTGGAAGCCAAGCACTTAACCACTCAGCCACTGTGCCGTTCTGCGTTTAATATCTGATTATTATTTTTAAGGTCAGATCTAACTAATTGTTTTCTAGATGGGCCAGTTGTTCTGTCTCATATAAGTGTTATTGAAGTTTAAGCTATGACATTATAATGTAGTATTATTTCAATGCACACTAACAGCCTAGCTGAAGATTTGGATTATAGATAGTAGAAATAATAATTGTTTTTGGAAAAGATTTTTTACAGTTCTTGACAATTTCTGTTAAATATTTGCTTTAAGTCTTATCTCATATATATATTTCTTTCTGTTGTTTAGCAAGCGCCATGATAATCTTATAAAAGAATTGGAAAAGAAAGCAGAGTCACATCGTGATTCTCTCAACAAGCTACAGCACCAGTTCCAACAGGCACAGGTCAAGGCTGCTGCCAAATCCTAGTCTCTGCACTAACTTTCAACTTTGTGTGTCTGACTGGCTATTATGTTTGCTGGTTTCATCTTTTACATTTAAGAATAACATTAAGTTTTTGATGATTTTATTTTCGTTTATTTGGTATTATCATTAACATTGTTTTAAAAAGAGAAAAAAAACAACAATTTTGTTCTAACTAAAATGAGTCTAGTGTGTGAAGAAATATGTGTTATCTTTGTGTGAAGTAGACTTTTAATGTATGCATAAAACAGCTATTTGAATTGGCATGCTTGAGTGTGAATCATTTTTTCTTATCACTGCATTACAGTTTCTGGATATATGATGTCTACATATTGTGAAGTTTTGTTTGCGGTGTACATCCTGTCTTGCTCTTCCTTTGTTTGAAAGAGTTTTTTTTTACTTAAATAGTGCTCTTGTACAGTGAATACCTGCTTGGTTCATTTCTCATCTGTATTTTTCAACACATGTAAGATACTCTTTGGAGAAATAAAGACCTGAATGTTTCAAACCTTGTTGCAGTGTTCTTTTAATCTATTACAACAAATAAGCATTAAAGTAAATTGGTTTTGTTATTTACAGTGGAGTTATGATAGCCCGAAACTATTGGGACTGGACCCATTTCAGATAAATGAATATTTTAGGTTAAGTGAAATTTTTACTAAAATTAACGTAATTATGAAATACAATACGAAATCACAAAAACAAAAGTCTGCCTCGACCTCATACGTTCTCATTTTGCTTGAAAATAGAGGTCTTCTTCTCATCGACAAAAAATGTAAAACACTTTTTTAAACCAATATTGTTTATATTGTTGTTCATTACACTATCTTTGAAAAATACTGTAGGTTTGAGAACATAATAACGGTACACTTATTCACTTTTCTTTCGTAGGTTTTTATATATATGACTAAGTTTGGGTTACCGTGACTCTATTTTCATACAGTAATGGTAATAACAAAGACAGGCAGACTACATTTTTGTTAAGCTTGTTATTGTTAAACTCATTGACTGAGACAATGAAAAACATTTCTTGCCCACATTTTGACATGCAAAAAGTTGAACCATTACACTGTTGTGGAAAAAACCTAAATGAACGGAAGTTGTGTTAGCCAGGTAACACCCTCATCAGAAATGTTGAAAGAGCTTTACTTTCTATTTTTAAAGGAGCGGATAGTATCTTAGAGTTTAGTTTTTTAAAAGAACATTTTCTGGTTGTTCTATTTTTCAATGAGATTGAACAACACCAGTGGAGCTTATTCAAATCCATTTAGCGAGCTGATCACAAAAAAGAGATATATTTATTGATTAGACCACCCTTGAGTGAACTAGTCTCCTTGCATCAATTTTGTCGGGATCAAACTGCCATGTGAAGAAATATTTGGCGACTTGACAAGCACGCAATTGTATTGCAGATTAGTAGTCACATGTAGTACTAGTCAACCGAACAAACAAGTAAAATAAAAAAAATAACCAAAGCTTATTTTGAGTGAAATTGAATCAATTATTTTGAATCAATCATCTAATTAATTTTCAATAGATCTAGACTAACAATAATAAATCTGTGCAATTGAAACTATTTGTATTAATTGTTTTTACTTAGCGAAACTTTCATGCTTGTTGAATGCCCAGTGCGCTATGGTCCAATCACTTTTGTTGACCAGTGGGGGAGGAGGTGTCTGGGAGAAGGTTTCTGTGTTTACAGCGTCCATCTTTCGTCACACTACTTTTGATCTCCCAAACGGTGTCCTTTTTTTCTCGTTCCCACATGAACCAAATCCAAGAATATCTGCCTAAGTTTTTTGTTACAGAGGAAATAGTTGCTGGTACAGCACAGGATGTTAATGAACGCTGATATTTCCACAATTAAAAAAGTCAGTAAAGGAGATTTGGCATCCACAGTAACAAGCACACTTATCAGTGAGGCAATGGCGTGGGTGACAGCGAATATAAGACATGTGGTCACTAGAGTCCGAGTGGTTCTGGGTGACCAATTGTGCTTTTTGCTCACGTTGGTCAGCTTCCGCCGACGAGAGATGGAAACATAGACCTTAATGCCGATGAAGACGCAGCCTAAACTGATAAAACAGATGGGCACCCATGACGTCAAAGCTTCCAGAGCGTATGCTAAGAACGTGTACAGTATGCTAAAGTTTTTAATCAGAAATTCGGTGCTGGTGGAAAATGCGACTTTATTTCCGCTGGACAGCTGGATATAGTCCAATCGCCTGTAAAAAGTCTGGACAATGGCGTAGGGTAGCCAAATGATGTAAGTTATACCACAGGATGCAGTAACTGATTATATGTTGACTATTCTAGTAAACGTCACGGGAAAATACACAGCAAATATTCGTTCGATGGTAATAATCATCGGGATCGAAGCGCTAATTGTCCGGCCCCAAACTCCTACAAAGATAAAAAAATTGCTGTGAGACATAGAGAAACTGGTTCATTGTGGTATCGTACTCATATGTGCAGTAGCCAGGTTTGGACTTAATAGGTCCAAATAATCGAATCCTGTCGCCAAAATCCAGGTTTGTAAACATATTCATGGAGTCAGCCAAAACTAGTGCAAAAAGCAAAATGTTAGACGTCTTCCTAAGTCCACTTTTCGTCAGTATGATCAGACATAGTCCATTGATAAAGAGTCCCAAAAGAGATAACAAAGGATTGATGAAACTATTGAATGCCTTGAAAGGATACAAATACTCTTGAGAGCCCAGAAAACAGTAGAAGTTGTAATCATTTCTAACAATTACTTGAGGTTTACTTGTATTAATTGCAAACGTTGTTGTCTGGTAGTTTTCTGCTAAATTATCAAACATACTATCCGTTACATTCATTTTCTTTGAATCTCGTTTGACTCCTGATAGGTATAATTAGCCTTTCTCAAAAACCTGTGAATGGAAAAACAAAGGTAGTGCTAATACCTGGTACTATGTTATATTTTCTTATTTTAAAAGCTTTCTCAAGAAAGTTATTAATATTTTCTCGATTTTAATTAACTTGTCAACCTCGTCTTAATGTTTACGTTGAGGATAATGAAATTAAGAATTTATTCTCCAAATGTCCTTAATCAAATACTTTTTTTATATTCGCAATTTAAGCCTCAAGAGGTCAAGTAAGATCAAAGCATCTATCTATGTATCTATGTATCTATCTATCTATCTGGAGTAAGTTTACCCATTTGCTCTTGGGGTGTTCCGAAAAGGGCTAACGTTGCGGGAGCCCCAACTTTCCTAGCAGGCTCTCACCCTCTCCTGGTGCAGAGTTCTGCTGGTGAGATTTGGGGAAAATGCTAAGCTCTGATTGCCTCAACCCCTGCACGTTCGTCTGTTGTATAGACTGTGTCTGTTGGGGTCAATAGCTATGCTGAACTGATCAGCCGCCGCCCTGGAGACTAGTGAAGGGTCAAGCCATTAAAATTTTCGGTCTCTAAACATGTGGTTACAAAAAGGTCTCCAGCCTCACTCCACTTTCGTGGATTAAACTCTGCCCTTACAAGTGAGTGGCTGGAGGAACACGTCTTTGATCGTTCCATAGTCCAATGTTCATGTCTGGACTGTTTTCACTGCTCGCTCTAAGGGGCAACCAAAATCTCCTACCCCTGGAGGAACCCATACTTATGTCGATAATAAATACAAAGAAAACTGGGTCTGAGCAGACCATAACAGGCTCCGCTAGCCAGGTGAAGGGCGTAAGGCATGGCATCGGAAAATGTGCTACTAATCGCCTCGCAACGTTGCTACATAGGGAGAACGGGCCACGTTGTGAAAAAAGAGCTACCGTTCTTCCCAACACACAAACCCTGATAACATCCTTTTCCCCAAAAACGAACACAACAACAACAACAACAACAAAAAAAAAAAAACAAAAAAAAAAAAACACAAGCCTCAGAAAAAAAATTAACCCAACACCTCATACGGGGAAAGTAAGTGCCACTCAGGCTAATTTAGCTGGAAAGGTAAAGCAACATGTGATGCTAAAACTTTCAAAGTACTTCAATGTAACATCCGAGGACTTATTCCAAAGACACTTGAAATAACTAACCTGCTCCACAAAGAGTGTGTGGATGTTGCCTTACTACAAGAATGCCCTGATTGCTGAAAAAAGAAGTGTCTCAATACCTGGGTACTATGTTTTCCGCCACTCCCGTGGGGATTGCCGAGGCCTGGTTACATTTGTGTCTAATGCTCTGGTCGCCTAGACTTGAGCCAGGGTAGTACAGATACTTTGGTGTTAGAAATTTGGAAAAATAATAGAATTGCATCAATGTTTATAATCGACCAAAACAAGAACTGGCTTTAGATGTCAGAGAGACAATAACTGTAGACACTATCATAGCTGAAGATCTAAATGCCATTCACATTCCTGGGGCTATGATGACACTGATCTGTCTGGTAAAAAAGTTTATGGCCTGTGCAATTCTACTAACCTAGCTTCTCTTTTGCAAAACAAAGACTCTCCTCCTATCACTATCACGACCAGATCTTTCTTTAGTCTCTGCTAACTTGGAATCTGTCATAACTTATCAAGTAGGCCCTACTAGGCGAATATTAACATTTGGCTAGAGTTACACCTTTAGTAAAATCACGAAATTTAAAAAGCCTTCAGGATAGAAGACTTAAAAGTAAAGTAGCAATTATAAATAAAACACTGAACCATAATCTTCAAATACAAAAACAAATTTTAAATAAATACTCAGAAAGACTCAAAGATAAAAGCAAATTCCTCGTTCCATATGCTAGGACAAATTTGTACAAATGCTCTTTCTTCTCTAGCGCATGGAATGGGTTGCCTGAGCTAGCCAGGAAAACCAGTGACTTGGCAGAATTTAGGTCCATTGGTTAATTTTTTAATATGCATGACTAAAGGCATGACGCGTAGGACGTTATCATCTTCTTTTTTGAAGTAACGTCTGTATCATATAAGATAAGAAGATAAAGAGTTGGATATGATGTGAATGAAATAATGTTTTTATGAGTGGCACAATCCTGCTCTCTCTGTCTCTCTCTTTTCACTCTCTGATTGACCAGCCTAGGTAGGTACCTAGCATGGTATCATCAACGCAGTACCAGAAAAAAAAAAGTAGCTGGATCGATCAGGTACCAAATTAGGTCACATTCACTGAGCGGAGTGAGCGGGCTAGACACGCGGGGTCACGCAGTTGTTGTTGTTTTTTTTGGTCAACTAGATCTAGGTAGGTCACACAGTAGGCCTATATGGCCCTTTGTAAAGTTGAGGGTTTAGCAGAGAAGGGAGTAATTAAAAGAGGGAAAAGTGACAATAATCTGTCAGTCTTGAGTTGGTGTAAAAAGAAATTGACATTAAAATAAAAAAATAAAGATAATATTATTTTTAAATACAATAACATGAAGTGTTCGTTAGTGTACAGTTAGTGTTCGTTAATCTTAATGTTAGCGCTGGACCTCATTGACCTGACCCTCTTCAACATCATATTTTACTGTAACTATGCATAGCGTAACAAAACAATATAGCTATTTTTACTGACAAATGGATGACGAGTTTATAGATGTTTCCATTTTTTTCCTAGGACTAGCCATTATGGAGCTTTAAAATTCGAACGTAAAAATTGCGGCATTAGAGCTTAATTAACTTGTTCGGTAGAGGGAAATTACCCTAGTTAGGCACTTCTTGTTGTGTCTTATGCAGACAAGTCAAACGGAGATAACACTAAAAAAAATAGATCCAATAACACAGGCGAAAGGCCAACTATATAAGTTAATCGACGCTGACAGCGAAAGTCGAACAAGACATTTAATAATAACGAAGGTAACCGTCGAATGTCGTCAAGCTAAATCTCTATGTACCTAAAAGCTGCCTCGCTCTAAAGCCGTCACAAGTAGTCCGTTTACTTTTTGCTATTTTTCCCCAATTCCTAGTCTTGTTTTTACTAGTCGCGTCATTGTCAAAGTCACAACTTTCCCTTTCTATTGTGGGGCCATATGCGTAACGGATTTCGCGGGGGCCAAGTTTGGTTAGGGAAGCGGATCATAAGTGAAATTTTAGAGTTTGTATTAGAAAATAAATTCGTCTATGCATTTTATTCATTCTTTACTACGTACAGAACTACTTTACGAGCCTTGCGTGTAGCAAAGTCATCTATCTATATCATGGGCGTAGCCAGGGGGGTTTAGGGTTCAAACCCCCGCCCCCCCCCCCCCCCCCCCGAAATGAAATCGGAGTTTAGTGACTGATCTTTTGCTTTAATTTTTGTTTATTTTAGGTGAAATTTTAATACTTAACCATCACTTGCCAAGGGAGTTTTGAGTTTAAAACCCCATACCAGGGATTTTGAGTTTGAAAACCCCTACCAGGGGGTTTTAAGTTTAAAACCCCCTACCAGGTTTTTTTTGTTTGAAAACCCCCTACCAGGGGGTTTTAAGTTTAAAAAATCCTACAAGGGGTTTTGAGTTTGAAAATCCCTACCAGGGGGTTTTAAGTTAAAAAAAACAACCTACCAGGGGGTTATGAGTTTGAAACCCACTACCAAGGGGTTTTGAGTTTAAATCCCCCTCTTGTATAAAACAAAAAAAAAATGCAAACGACAATCCCAAAATTTCAAGAGCAAGAAGATTTTGATTTTAAACCCCTCTCCAAAATTTACGATATAAACCCCTCTTCAATATAAAAAAGCAAATTACACACTCAAAATTGTATGAGCGTAGCCAAAGGTGTTTTGAGTTTAAACCCCTCTTCAGCTGGGTTTGAAGCTAAAAATACCTCTTCAATATAAAAAAAAAGCAAATTACGCACTAAAATTCTTTGAGCGTATCCAAGGCAATGGGGAGTTTTGAGTTTCAACTCTTATCCTACAGATGGCTTTTTTAACCCCCTCAAGATAGTTTTGAGTTTATAAACCCCTTACAGAGCGTTTTAAGGTTGAAAGCCTCTTTCTTCAATATTATTTCTAAAGCGAACTACAGTCACCAAATTATATGACCATAGCTAAATGTGGTTTTGAATTTAAAAAAAAAACAACAACTCCAGATATATTTTAGTTTAAAACCCCCCAACAGATGATTTTGACGATAAAACTTCCCTTTTCGATATAACATCTAATGCAAAATAGTCACCTAATTCCAAGATCGTAGTCAACAGAAGTAACACATGTCTACCAGTGCCTGGGCTCCATTAATAAAGTGCAATGAAATTGAAAATAACTAAATGTGGCTCTACAAATATGGCTAAGAAGGATTTTAGGAGTCTGTTATAGAGATCGGGTCTAAATCAAGGAAATCCTATGCCGAAATGGGAGTCGACCCCTTAGTAAGATTGTGACAGAGCCTCGCATGAGGTTTGCGCGACATGTTCTCCGACAAAATGAATTACGCATAATAAGAGTTACATGACAACTTGGCGCCACACTTTCATGGAGGGCCTCAGAGCAGGTTGGAGGAGGCTTCAGACATTGCCAGTGACAGATTTTTGTGGAAACAGCTTGCCAGCAAATGCGCCGAACGGCGCGGGAGGGTCGAAGTAAGAATAGCACATTAGGTTTTTGAAACAAAAAGTTTTAATATCAAATAATGCACTGTAGGTACCTCAGAATATGCATTTAATTGGCTTTTATTACCAGAAATTCTGCTTGGCGGCGGGGCTCCGCCCCGTGCTGGGGGAGCTACCAGCGCTCCTCCAGACTCCTTGCTGGCAAGGGCTGAGTCTACAATTTTTTCACTAACTCCAGGAAGAACTTATTCTATGTCACAATAAAGGTTTTCCAGAAGAATGAAGTTCAGAATGTAATAGAGATTAATTATGTACACACACATCCATCAGTACAAACATATATATTTTTTTCGGGGGAGGGGGGAGCAAAAAATCACTAAATAGCAGCGCCGGACCATTGTGACGTCATGAAAAGAGAACAAGTAATCTACTATGTATATTCACCCATCACTAAATAGCAGGGTCGGACTTAACTATTGTGGGGCCCAATGCGTAACGAATTTCGCGGGGCCAAGTTTGGGTAGGGAAGCGGATCATAAGTGAAATTTAAGAGTTTGTATTAGAAAATAAATTCGTTTATGCATTTTATTAATTCTTTACTACGTACAGAACTTTGATAATTGTTGACCTCACGTAATTCTTCCTTAGTTTGAGGCGCGAGAAGCTTCCTTCACCAGATTCCACAATTACGGCTCATGCATAATGCCTATTTATTTATCGCGCGTAGGATTGGTGTTCCATATTGAATGACACCCCAAAATGACTATTTTCGTCTATATATTTCCATATATTTTAATGACTTTTTTTTGTATATTTTGCGATTTCGGGAGACTTCCAGGAGCTCCTGGTAAATTGACAGGAGGGCACGGGAAATCTGTTAGTTAATGGTTTAATTTAATAATTTATACACCTAGAATTAGCGCGGGTTCTATGAACGTGCGAGTTCTATGAAAGTGCGGGGTCCACTGCGGTCACATAGGTTGCAGTGGCCTAAGGCTGCCCCCTCAAAATAGCGGCGTATGCTACGCGCCGGTCGACTAGTATATATAATTAAACGTGAGCAACAGTAAAACTGAACAACAGATAGAACAACTTTACTTACTTAATACCGATTGCTGTCTTGGACGAATCTATGTTGGACATACATACATTTTTAATACTAGAAAAATAATTAAATAGATTGAAAATGTAGGCTATGTATGGCTTACTGTATAAATGAATGAACATATAAATGTACAAACTGTACTATTCATAGGCCTATCTATGAAAGGAAAATACTATTTAAGATCTATGTGAAAGGATTGTATTACGAATAGCTACTCATTGTTTTATTTTCCCCACTTCTATTTGTACTGCGATAGAAAACATTGGAGACATTTCAGAATGTCTGACTTAGACCATAAACAGTCAAATAGTAAACCTACGAATATGTTCGAACGGAACAAAGAAAGCTTAAATTGATATGATTTAATTAGAATCTTTGCGATCAGGAAAAAAAATCTTTATTACAATCTAGAAAAATATTTCAAAACAATAGCAATACGTAGTTTAGATCTCGTAAACTACGTAGTAGACAGTGAACGATTTTTTCCGAGTATTCTATCGAACATTTTTATCGTTATTATTTGGGGCTTTCCCCTCCCCACCTCTAGACTCTAATTCAGTTCATAAAGCAATGTGTAACTCCGAGATACGAAAAGTAAAAAATGTCAGACACTAATCGTAATTACATACTCAATAGTTTTTTAGACATAGTTCTAATACTTGGAACGATCATGACCTCGGGCGCTGGGAAGCCAAATTAAACATGATACAGAGAAATCTACTCAATTGAAATAATTTCTTTTTGACTTGTATGATTTACAATAAAGTCTTGATGGCAGATTAACGAAATACTTTTAGAATTATATTAGAAAAATAAAGAAAATAAATGTGCAATTGCTACGTTCTTGCTGTTTTTGTTTTAGACAACAAAGAATGAATAATTGATAATTTATTTGATAATATCATATTATAATTTCATAGCGTCAGTTTGTTTACAACAAGATCGGGTTCTTAATACCATTGTTAAGCTAATACTACTTATAGAGCAGAGACTCGAAGAAGCGTCCCCATTACGAAAAAATAAATACAGATATTCACCAATATCTTGCCTTAGGAAGATTCTTTTGGTCCGGTGGCCAGACAAGATCTCGAATGAGCAAAGAACAAAGCAGCAGCCTATTGAAGTAGATATCCTTCTGAGACGCTGTAAATGGATAGGCCACCCTCTCCATAAGCCTGCATCTAACATTACAAGTCAATCCCTCACCTAGAACCCCCAAGGAAAGAGGAAGACGGGACGGCCCAGGAATACATGGCGCCTGATTCGGAAACAGAAGTCAAGCAGATGGACAAGATTAGACTTGCCCAGAGCCCAGGCGCCTGTAAGTAGCTGGTTGGTGGCCTAAGCCCAGACGGGACCACAACAAGAGATGAGATGATTACGCAGAGTGCAGACTAAAAGGTTAACAAATCGGCTTTATATAAATACAAATCAAATGCTACTTAATATTCAAATAATATGATAAATTTCAGTTTTACCATTACACGTGGGCAGCCATATGCAAAAGGGATATTACTGATACTCAGTAATAAGACTTACAATCAGTTTGTTGGTTCCCTTGAATTCACATTAATAAAGGTAAATCCCTGGCTTTTATGTAACAGTCTAAAGTTATCTTTTTTTTCTTTTTACAATATTTAAACATAAAGTGTTTAGGAATAATTGAAAAGCGCTGGTGAAAAATGCGTCGATTTAAACCAGTGATTCCCAAAGTGGTCTACATAGACCTATAGGCCTATATATATATAGGGTCGGCCTAAGGCATAGACAAACTAGGCAGTTGCATAGGGCCTCCAATTGGATGGGGTCTCGCACAGGAAACAAATTTCGTTAAAAAAATGTGAAACTTGGATGAAATCTGAAATCTATGTCTCTACTTAAACTCAGGGTTTAGTAGTGAACGTTTATATCTATGTCAAGTAGCCCATCTCTAAGTCTCTACTATAACTCAGGGTTTAGTCGTGAACGCAGGGGCGTATCTAGGAATTTGGAGGCCCGGGGGGATTGAACTCTTTTTCCGGGGGCCCCTTGCATTTTGACATTCGACATATGACATGAGATATTGTACGCAAAAAGTATATAAGCCCAAAATCAAATTGGTTCAGTATATCAGTAAACTTAACAAAAAATAATCATTAAGACTCTTTTACGGAACAATACCGTTGTTTCTTAGCTAAATAATGCACACGTGACAAATCTCAATTCATATCGCTTAACGTCGTGAATTCTGTGCAGCAAAGTCATCTGTAACATCAACTACATCGATACTTTCTAGTATTTGTGACTTCACTGATGAAAAGTGCTCGTGCATTAATGACATCATTGAACAAGCGATTTGCCATTTATTTCATCATACAAACAGGAAAAAGTAACACAGTTTGTCATAATCGTTTCATCATCCAACAGGTGTCTTGGTTCAAGAAGAAACCCAAAGGCATCCATTTTCCAAATGAAATCTGTCCAGCACTTCTGTCGCAACACGTTTGAAATGCAGTTCTATTGACAGTCCTACATTAGAACTCAACTTCCCATCAAGTCTTTTCTTTCTTCTGGTTGTTTTGATTACATGGAATCCATAGTATTCACTACCGTCTTTTGCTTTTTCGATGGATTGGGTTTTTGTCAATTTCTCATCATTTTGCAGAAAGCATGAAAGGGTACTAATTTCTTCAGCAGCTTCCCATATGTGCAGTTCAGACTTTTGTAGTTTCTTCTGAACTATATTGATTGGGCGCAGGAGCTTTTGACCAGAATTCCAGATAGGCAAACAATTCTTAACTTTCCAATGCATTTAGAAGATTCTGTGCTAATATTATAAGATATTACGTCATTTTGTTGTTTATCTTTTGTGCGAAAGCAAAAGGATTCAAAGCATATAAAAATGGGAAAGATCCATATTTCGCTATGCTCGAGTATAGAAATACTCCGTTAAGCGGACTGCCGTATTCACCATCACAACTGCTGACGAGTAGAAGACTCAGGGAATCATTCCAACTGATCCCAAACTATTGAAACCATCGGTAGCTGAAAATGCAGAGACATTACTCAACGAACGACAGATGAAAAGCAAATTGAAATACGATGCAAAAGCAAGACTACCTAAAGATTATTCTGTCGGAGAGTTCGTCTAGGTCAAACATGGCAGAAAGCAGTTGTCATAAAAAAAACCCATTAAGCACCCAGATCTTACATCATAAAGACAAACGATGGAAAAACATACAGAAGAAATCAACGCTTTTTACATAAGAGTTTCGATGAAGACACCTCTTGGTACTATGATACCGATGAAGACAATGAACTGCAAACTGTTGGAACAAACGAAACAGACAGTTATAGACCAACGTCTAGAGAAAAGGGAATCATTCCAACTGATCACAAACTATTGAAACCATCGGTAGCTGAAAAGGCAGAGACATTACTCAACGAACGACAGATGAAAAACAAATACGATGCATAAGCAAGATTACCTAAAGATTACTCTGTCGGAGAGAAAGTGAGAGTTCGTCTAGGACACTCTAGGACAAAGATGGCAGTAAGCAGTTGTCATTAAAAAACATTCATCACCCAGATCTTACATCATAAAAACAAACGATGGAAAAACATTCAGAAGAAATCAACGCTTTTTGAACAAGTGTTTTGATGAAGACATCTTTGGATATTATGATACCTATGAAGACAATGAACTGCAAACTGTTCGAACAAAATAAACAGACAGTTATAGACCAACGTCTAGAGAACTTGTTGTGCTAGTCAAGACAACCAGAAGTGGTCGAATTGTTAAAGTTACTAGTAAATATCAGTCTTAAGAACTTTAAAAGGAAGGATGTGCTAATATTATATGATATTATGTCATTGTTTGTTGTTTATGTTTTGTGCGAAAGCAAAATGATTTGACGGAAATAAAAAGAGAGTCTTCTATGTCTACTTTGATAATCACAGTCTCCGTTATAATTATCATTATTATTAATAAATGTCTACAGTATGTTAATGTTAATATCTATGTGTGACAACAGAACAGATTCTGTGCACTGCTTCTAGTGTCCATTCTTTCAGTTGTTGATTTAAAAAGGTTCTCCAACAGTATGATGATTTTGTCGAGATGCAAGGAAATTGCCGACGTAGCTTCTTCTCTTGTATTACTCTTTTTTTTTTTTTAAATCCCGGCTTCATCTTCTTTCAGTTTGGCCCATCTCTGGGGTTAATTTGGAAAAAAAGTTGAACAATTCATGTATAGTTCCAAAAAAGGTGACAATTGTTGGATCTATCTCAGCAGAGAGAGTGATTATCACAGTTAAGAAATGTTGCTTTTGGATTTATGTCCAGCAGACGTATCCGCAGGCTAGACAGACGGCCACTCACTGTGGATGCGTTTACCTTTATCTTTACCTATCCCTTGGTCTGTTGGACCGTTGGGGCACCAGGCAAGATTTGTCGACCGTCTTTCTCCATTCCTCCCTTTTTTTTGCATTGTTTAGAACCTCTCTCAATGGCAGGCCTGTCCATTCTTTAATGCTGTCCTCCCATCGCTTTTTCTGTCTGCCTCTTCTTCTTTTCCCTGGCACTGTTCCCTGAAGGAAGGTCTTTTCGAGCCCCGTAGATCTTGTAATGTGGCCAAAGGTTTTAAGCTTTCGTCTTTTCACAATAGTTAGCAGGTCATCATGGGCTCCGATCGCTACAGTAACCCTGTCTCTGATTTCTTGGTTTGTGATGCGGTCTTTGAATGTGATGCCTAGGATCCTTCTGTAGCATCTCAATTCCATTGCTAGGATCCTCCTCTCAAGCTCTGCATTCAACGTCCACGACTCGCAAGCATATAAAAATGTGGCCATGACCAGAGAGCGCATCAGTCTGATTTTGGTGCCGAGGGCTAAGCCCTTATCTTTCCATATTATTTTAAGTTTTGAAAGGGCTGCTGTGGACTGTGCTATTCGGGCCAATAATTCGGGTTTTGTTCCCTCATCTGAGACAATAGCTCGAGGTATTTAAAGCTGTTAACACTAGTTAGCTTTCACCTCCAATACTGATGCCTCTTTTAAAGCCCTGATGGCTATTGGTCATAATTTGAGTTTTTCCGGCATTTATTTGCATGCCATATGCTGCGGAAGTCTTGTCAATGCGCATCACCAGGTCAGCTAGTTCTTCTTCTGTCCCTGCTAGGCCGTCAATGTCATCTGCGAAGCGCAAGTTAGTAATTCTTTTTCCTCCAATGCTAACAGTACCTTCATAGCCCTCGAGGGCATCTTCCATTATCCTTTCAAGGAAGATATTGAAGAGTGTTGGTGACAGTAGGCAGCCTTGTCTTACTCCAACTGTGGTTTTGAACCAGTCCCCAATATTATTGTTGAAGTACACCGCACTGGTGGCATCCTTGTAGAGGTTCTGGATAACTTTGATTATGTTTTTATTAATGTTGTACTTTTCCATTGTCGCCCAGAGTGCTCCGTGCCATACTCGATCGAAAGCTTTCTTGAAATCAATAAAGACATGGAAAAGATTCTCTTGGTGTTGGAGATATTTCTCACAGAGTATTCTGAGGTTTAGGATTTGCTCTGTTGTGCTGCGACCTTGTCTAAAACCTGCTTGTTCTTCTGATATGATGTTGTCTGCTATCGGTTTTAGCCGGTTTAATATGATTTTTAACAGTACTTTGCTGGGATGACTTATGAGGCTGATGGTGCGATAGTTTTGACAGAGTTGTAAGTTGCCTTTCTTTGGAAGGGTTATTATGAGTGATTGGGTTCAGGGTTTGGGCCAATCTCCTGATTGCCAGATCTTGTTGCAAATCATATAGAGTGCGTTTATCATAGTTTCTCCTCCCGCCTGAAGAAGTTCGCCAGGAATGTTGTCAACTCCGGCAGATTTTTCCCTTTTCAGAGCTTTTACTGCTGCTGCTACTTCCGAGCGAAGAATCGGATAGTCGTCAATGTTGGAAACTGCCGGGACATTTAGTATCTCTGGATCTCCCGAGATTTCAAAGTTATACAACTCTGAACAGTATTCCGTCCATATTTTTTCAACACATCTTTGTCCTCGGTTAAGCATTTGTTGTTTTTGTCTTGTATTGTGTTGGTTCTTCCATGCTTTGAGGTAGTGAGGTCCTTTACTAATTGGTACGCTTTTTTGCTGTTGTTCCTATTAAGTCCCTGTTCAATTTCTTGACACTTATTCTCTATCCACTTTTTCTTCGCTTCTTTCATTCCCTTTCTAATCCGTTTGTTGACGCTTTTGTATTCGTGGACATATTTTGGGTCTGACAGCTTTTTCCATTTAAGCTCCCGTCGCTTGTCACAGAGTTGGAGTATATCCTCTGTTACCCAGGGTTTTTTGGGCGGGCGGAGCTTCCCTAATATTTCCAGGGCTGTATCTGTGACTGCTGTGTTTAGCATATTGACTTGCGTATCGATATCCTGGTCATTGGAGTCCAAGATATTGAGGGCTGCAAAGCGTCCTCCTACTTGTGCTTAGAATATGGCAGCTACTTGGGGGTCTTTCAGCTTGTCCAAGTCAAATTTTATCCTGGATGCGTTATCATAGGTTTAATCTTTGCGTCACGCTGTTTTGTAGCCCCACTCTGGTCAAATCGGCATGAGGAAAGAATAATTTTTTTTTATTTCATGAATAAAAAATATGCCATGATTTTGAATTTTCCTCTGACGAAAACACATACATTTAGGGTTTTTGATTCACTTTCCCACCTTTGCAATTCCCTTTTTTATCACACTATAAGAGCAGTTTGTTTGTTTTATTTTAATTTAGAAAAACATGTATCCATTGGATTGAGGAAAGATAAATAGAGGGGTAATAACTCGAGTGTGAAGTTTAATTCTGAAATTATAGAAGCCAAACCCGAATAATGGACAGTTCTAGCATTATTAAGAATAACTATTGGATCTGTTATACCCGATTCTGTAAATTTTGCTTCAAGGTTAAATAGCGTAACCTTAAAATACTCGCCATTTAAATCTATTATTAGTAAAGGTAACAAGATACCTGGAATTCGCTGTATATCATACAGTTTTATTCGTGGCAACAAAGAGAGAAATATTCTTAGTTCTTGCTGCAAGCACATGTTTGATCTCTTTTGAAAGGAAAATAAATTGGCAACAAATCTATTAAAGATTTGCATTTCAAAATGTAAAACTAACTTTAAAAAAACAACAACTTTGATCTCTGTGGGAAAAAATATTTTTAAAATGTCAACAAAGTCAACGTACTGACAGACCTAGATCAAGGTTTAGTCTTTGTGATACATTTAATCCAGAAATGTCGAAAAAGAAGACACCCGTTGACACTGTTTGTCAATCAAATAGATTAATTTTCAATATCTAACATTTTCTTTCAATATCTCAAATCTTTCTTTCAATATCTCAAATCTCTCTCTTTCAATATCTCAAATCTCTCTCTTTCAATGCTTTTATTGTTGTATAAAGTATGGAATAGAAAAAAAAAGATTGAAACATTGTTTTCATGGTCATTAATTTCATCACGAGGGTAGGGGCGGTGGCTTAGTGGTTAAGCGCTTGGCTTCTGAACCATGACTTTTGGGCTCGAATCTCGGTGATGTCTGAGATTTCAAATTAAGGGATTTCTCCCCCCCCCCCCTTTACCAATGAGTCCACTACCATACCAAATAAAAGACAAACGCTTATAGTGGGCTGTTATAATAATAATAAAGTTTCAATATTGGGCTTGACAAAAGACAAACGCTTATAGTGGGCTGTTATAATAATAATAAAGTTTCAATATTGGGCTTGACAAAAGACAAACGCTTATAGTGGGCTGTTATATTAATAATAAAGTTTAGATATTGGGCTTGAATTTAGTTAGGTTTAATATCAACAACTTCTTAGTTAGTGCTTTACTTTTTTATTGTTTTATAAGAAGACTGGAAATTTTGCTCAAACCTTTATCCACTAGATATGAAGATGAAAAAAAAAAGAAACTTATTGGGTATATTATATAATATCAGATAAGTATTAGGTAGAATCGTTTTGAAGCGAGAAGAGCTGCTATCGTTTTTTTTTATACAATTGCACTTTAAATTCTTCTTTACTACTTATTCTGAGTAGTTCCTTTTATAATGTTACACCCGTCTCTTCTAGATCTTTTTCACATGGATTGATTTTCCATTGAGGTGTTACCCTATTAAGAATATCCTCAAACCTCAGCTGAAAATAGGAAAAGAGCGTATTTTAAATTTGGAAATTGGGAAAATTTGTAATGCCTTCTTTTCCCTTCATTAATTAATTTCTACGGCAATATTTCAATGTTCTTATAGGGTTCGCAAAGACCTTCCTTCGGGAAACATTACCAGGAAAAAGAGAATAGGCAGACAAAGAAAACGATGGGAATGCAACATAAAAGAACAAACAGACCTGTTATTGAGAGAAATTCTATCAAAAGCGAGGAACAGAAAGGAATGAAGAAAGACGATTAACAGATCTTGTGTGGTGCCCCAAAGGGTTCAACAGACTAAGGGATAGGTGAAGATGAGGGTGAATTTAGATGTGAACCTGGCCTTACTGATGACTTATAATGATTATCTAATTGATCTAATTGTTTTGTAAAGGGTCAATCTCTTATTCAAACCCTCAAGAAAAACAAACAACATTTCCTTGTTTAAAAGTAATTCATATCTTTATCTATTTTATCAGAGTGTCATCATATCTAATGATCCTTCAGCTTAGATGGCTCCAGGACGTCATTACTTAGGACTTTGTTGCACAAAAGGCACATAGGCAATGAAGGAAAAGATAAAAACACATTTTGAATAACCAACACTGTAGTGCCTACACTTCATTTTGGATTCAACCATGTTTCATATTAGTTTCATGTTATCTCTATGGAGAGACCTTGCCGGTCTGTGTACCGAACGGCTCAGGAGGAAATTAGATTAAGTCCAAGTCTAATTAAGCTATTTTAATAAGATTACAATTAAATTTTAAAAAAAGTTCATTCGTAAAACAGGGTTAAAATTTATAAAATTAACTAAGGTACAAATCATATTTATTCCTATAAAGGGAAATCAAATTTAAGTTCTCGACCTCCTTAGATAAGATCGTAGACCCTCAATTATTTTTTTACTCTCTCGTAGGCCCTTTGGAAGTTGTCGTACACTCCTGAGGTCTATGTAGACCACTTTGGGAATCACTGATCTACCCTAAAGATCGCAAGGTCTGAACGGGGAACTAATTTCAAACATACGTTTTATTATTCATATCCTAAATATTTCTGATGGTGAAAATTTTTTTAACAGCATCTACTGCATAACAGTAGCCAGATTTTTTGTTACGGTCGATACACAGCGTGGTGCGAATGTTAAATAGTGGGAATTTGAAATGGTGCGAATGTGAAATGGTGTGAATGTGGAATGGTGCGAATGTGGAATAGTGTGAATGTGGAATGGTTTGAATGTGAAATGGTGTGAATGTGGAATAGTGTGAATGTGGAATGGTGTGAACGTGGAATGGTTTGAATGTGGAATGTTTGAACGTGGAATGGTGCGAATGTGGAATGGTGCGAATTGAAAGGAAAAGGAGAAAGGAAGACAAAGGATATAGTAATCATAAAGACCCTAAGCATCAAGCTTAAATTATGTATAGACTTTGCAGTTCTATGTTGTTTATTACTAATGCGTCTTATATTCTCGTAACAGTCCTATTGCTTCCAGGATAATATTAATGAAAATTGTATCCATTCTTAGGTCTGTCTACAATTTGTTAACTTCAATGCTCAATGTTCAATGCTTCTAATGCGGATAAAACATGTACTATAGGCTGCTGTAATGTAGTATGTCATATAAATATCGAACACGTTATTCAAACATTTCTTAGATCCTCTAGTATTCATGTCTTTCCTAATCTCCACCAATGCATCATACATTTCACCCCTGTGTTTAGTCCAACAGGAATGATTGCCTCTATTCAACACTCCCATTGCTTTTCAGATAAAGGTTTCAAACTGAATGTTCATGCTTTTATAGTCGAAATGTTTCATTTAGAATTCAATGCAGAGAAAAACATAAATAACTCCTGAAAGATTTTAAAATAAAGTACGGTTTCCAATGAAGTTTTTTTCTTGCGAAATTAAGAATTAGGTTAACGTACAAACGAAATTCTAGGTTAAGGTCGGAAATTCTAGGTTAAGGTCGGAAATTCTAGGTTAAGGTCGGAAATTCTAGGTTAAGGTCGGAAATTCTAGGCTACTTATGTGAACCATACAAATCGTTAATCAAGGTTAAGAATTAGAATTACTTGAGATAATACACACAATCTAATAACACCAACAATAATCTAAAGCACTAATAAGACACTTTCACTTTGGCTTTAAACAGTGTTATATTTTTTTGGCTACATTATTTTAGGTTTTATGTATCTTCTGCAAGTGAAAGATTGTAAGTGAAGGAGTCTTATTATTCTACACATTATTGACTCACAAAGTTTTCTTGTATGATTTTTGTCACACTTTGAACAATTTTTTAAAATCTTTATTTTTTTCTTAACCATAAGAGCAGCAAGAGTGCCGTAACGGATATTTTTGCTGGATCCAGGAATGTAAAATAAGAACCATGATGTACGAAAAATCAGGGAAAATGACCCTCTAGCTCCGCTCTGTCATGAGCTTTTCTCATGACCTTCATTAATGACCTAACTGCCCAGATAAAATGCCAAAAGCTGTTCAATGCTATTGTCTTTAGGAAATCCGGAAGGAGCGAAACTAGAAAATGAAGTCTAGTGAGAAAACAGCCATGCGGAATGCTTCACTTTAAAACTGACCAATGATCAAAAAGTTTTAACAAATTCTTTAGTTTTTCTAATTACAAAGACGTGTAGGTGACCAATTTTGTGTTGCTGAAAATTGCGGAGGGTGTAACATAATAGTATTATATGTACATTTGCACACTAGCGCGTCAGTGCAACACCGCTTGTGTTTACGTAATAAACGGAGTTCCTAATATGTCTTCCCTCTTAAACACTAGTTTTGTTATTTGTGTAACACGAATATTCTACATGGTGTCAGAATAAAACTTGAAAAGCTGTCCAGACAAAGGTTTTTATTAATCTAATAATGGCTTCTTTTTATTTTGAGCAACCAATCTTGAATTGGAATGCTAAAGATCTGTATCAAGAGTTTTTAAGGTTTCAACAGCAGGTGAGCTTTTGTTTCAAAGGACCGTTAGCTGGTGCCGATAGTAAACAAAAAGCCGGATGGCTGGGAATGTGGATAGGTCAACAAGGCCGTGAAGTTTACAAAACTCTAAATATTAATGATAGTGAAGAGGGAGATCCGCAATTGCTATTAAAGAAAATAGAAGACTACATAAGGCCAAGACAAAATAAAAGAGTGTCTAGATTTAGAGCACATCAGAGAAAGCAGGAAGAAGGAGAAAGTTTTGATAACTTTATTAAAGACCTAAAGCTTCTCATTATGGACTGTGAGTATGACAACCCAGACGATATGCTTATTGATTTGATTATTAGTGGAGTCATACACGAAAAGGTACAATTAAGACTACTTGATCGGGGACAGAAGTTGACCCTTAGCAAGGTTATTGAAATTGGACAACAATATGAATTGTCACAAAGCCAAGTGAAAATGTTTAGGGGCCAAGAAGTTCTAGCAATCAAGAGACAGTCACACAATGTACTAAAGCAGAAGTCTAAAGACAACTCAGATAAATTATGTAGTAAATGCGGCAAGAACCACGAAAAGGGAAAATGTCCAGCAATAGGAACCACATGCAATTTCTGCAAAAAGAAAAATCACTGGTTTCAAATGTGCAGAAAAAGACGCAACGTCAATATGGTAGAAGATGACAGCCACAGTGATGAAAATATTGTACCTTTTAGCACTGCAAGTAGCCAGTATAAAAAAGGTAATATTGAGAATATCAATGTCGTTGAAGACAAGTGGACTGTAAAACTAGTCGTGCATGGCAAGACATTAATTTTTCGTATTGACACTGGTGCAAGATGTAACATTCTTGTCAAGTCGGAGTTTGAAAAGCTCAAAGACAAAGTAAAACTTGCTTATTCAGCAAAGTCGCTCAAGTCTTACACTAATCATGTTATTAAGACTGTAGGAGCAGTGGTGCTACCTTTGAAAAATAATATCCAAGAGGTGAAAGCAAGGTTTGAGGTAGTAGACATTAGCCAAGAGAACATTTTGAGTGGTGACACAGCAGAATGTTTGGGACTACTACAACGGATAGACAGCATAGAATCCAAGGCAGAAGACGAGTTACAAAGAGAATTTCCTGAAATGCTGAAAACTACTGGAACACTGCCAGGAGAATACAAGATTCAATTACAGGAAAATGCTAAAGGAGTTATTCATCCACCGCGTCGCTTAGCAGCATCTCTACGCAATAAAGTTGAAGAAAAACTTAAAGAAATGCAAGCTGATGGATTTATTACTCCAGTACATGAACCTACTGAATGGGTTAGCTCCATGGTTGTTTCGTTCAGGAATGACAAAGTTAGAATATGTATTGATCCAAAAGATCTCAATAAAGCTATCAGGCGGGAACATCACCTGATGAAAACTATTGAAGATGTGATCACTAATATTCCAGATTCGAAGATATTCTCAGTTCTCGATGCCAAGTCAGGGTTTATGCAAATAAAGCTTGAAAGAGAATCTTCATTTCTCACAACTTTCAACACACCTCTGGGAAGATATAGATGGTTACGATTACCTTTTGGTATCAAATCAGCGCCAGAAATTTACCAAAGAATTATGGATGAAATGCTTCAAGGTATTGAAGGAGCATATGTCATCATAGACGACATTCTAGTAGCTGGTAAAGATGTTGAGCATCATGATCACATTTTGAAACAAGTCATGCAAAGAGCAACGGAGTACAATCTAAAGCTGAACTATGACAAGTGCAAGATAAGGCAAAACAGAGTACCTTATATGGGCCATATCTTGTCAGAGAAAGGTTTAGAACCAGATCCAGCAAAGATAAAGGCAATTATTGACATGCCAGCTCCTCAAGACAAAGATGGAATCAGAAGATTTCTAGGTTTAATTCAGTACCTAGCAAAATTTATTCCTAATCTAAGTCAAGCAGATGCTCCAATACGAAAGCTTCTAAAAGATGATATAGAATTTCAATGGAATCATGAACAAAACAAGAGTTTCAAAGAATTGAAACATCTTTGTACAAACCCTCCAGTTTTAGCATATTATGATGTCAACAAGAACGTAGAGATAGAATGTGATGCAAGTAAAGATGGCCTGGGAGCAGTATTACTCCAGGAAGGTCGTATAATTGCATACGCATCAAGAGCTCTCACAGATACAGAAACAAGATATGCTCAAATTGAGAAGGAAATGCTCTCAATTGTGTATAGTACAAGCAAATTTCACTGCTACATATTTGGTAAAGAAGTAACAGTTTATAATGATCACAAACCTCTGGAGCAAATCTTCAAGAAACCTCTATTGTCAGCACCAATGAGAATACAGAAGATGCTAATAAGACTGCAGTGGTATGATCTGAAAGTCTGTTATAGAAAAGGCAAGGAAATGTTTATCTCCGATACACTTTCTCGTGCACATCTACCAAATACTGATACACAGACATGTGAATTTACAGATGATTCAGTGCATATGATCTCTGTAAGTGATTCGAAATACAGTGAAATTAAAGACTGTACAAGCAAGGAACTTTCAATGCTTCTGGAAGTAATTATGACTGGTTGGCCAGACACAAGAAGCGAGACTCCAATTGAAGTCAGGCCATATTGGGATTTAAGAGACCAGTTATCAACTTCGGATGGTATTATATACAAAGGTCTGAGAATAGTCATGCCACCAAGCTTACGTAAATACATGCTAAATCTGATTCACAAGTCTCACTTAGGAATAGTCAAGCGTAAGCAGCGAGCCAGAGAAGTCATGTATTGGCCAGGCATGAATGCAGACATTGAAGTGACAGTTAGGGATTGTAGCAGGTGTGCTGAACATCAGAATCAAAATGTGTCAGAACCGCTAATACCTACCAAGACACCAGATCTCAAGGTGGTGAAGAAACACTTTGACTCCGAGAAACAGTCTCAGAAACATTATTATGATAAGAGGAAAGGAGTTAAGAGTCAAAATCCACTACAAGACGGAACGGCAGTCAGAATGCAACTTAATTCTAAGTGGAAACCAGGAACAGTAGTTTCGAAGCATTCTAAGCCTAGATCATATAATGTCAAAAGTGGAAATAAGGTCTACAGAAGAAACAGAAAACACATCAGAAAGTCTTCTGAGAAAGCAAACAGATTTGACAACAATTATGACTTTCCAGATGACATCTCAGAACAATAACATCACTCTTCCAAACATAACAACTTAGAAGAATAATTACCAATTATACTTTTTACCAAAGTATCCACATGACACTATGAACCATTCACAAAATCACAATCTACCAACCGATCAAATTTAAAATGCATAATCAACAAATTAATGTCAATAATACTAAATGCAACATAATATCATCTAACATAAAGTGCAAACATTTTCAAATAATAATGTATACATTGGAACATTAAAATGCATAAGACATGTTTATACCAAAAATACATAAGTATGTAGCTCATGTAGCTGCACATTGGAAAGTCTATCTTGAGCACGGATCAGCAAGCAGATTGTCCTTTCCTCAGACGTGAACAACATCAAAGGAATAATCTTGTAACACTAGCGCCCATCTTGTAATGCGTGCATTGGTACAGTTAGTGCTCCTAAAGTAACATAAAGCCTTGTGGTCAGTCTGGAGATTAAATTTTTTTCCCGGCCAATAACTGTCCCTTTTTCTATTGAATATACAATAGCTACTCCTTCAGGTTTAATGGTAAAATACTTCTGCTTCCGAGGCAACAACTTACGGCTCACATAATTTTATAGGATGCAACATACCATTCACACACTGGCTTAGAATGCCAGATATCCCTTTGTCTGAGGCATCAGTCTGGAGATAAAACAGTAGAGAAGAATCAGGCAATCGAAGAATAGGATACTTACACAGACAGGCCTGCACTCTCTTCAATGCCTTCGCACACTCACAGCTTCAGTCTACTCTCATGGATTTTAAACGACGTAAGAATGCCTTAATAGGAAAAACTAAATCCACGTATCTACCAATAAACTTTTACTCCCATAACTAACAGATATGGTTCCGATACTTTAAATAACAAATTCTATACTCAACTTACTTTAAGTATATATAAAGATATAAGTGGAATGAAAAAAAAACACTTCGTCTAGAATATTGACTACATCAACATCTAAATATACCAACACCATTCATCCGTAGGTCTCGATATTTAAACAACCCAATATGAATTTACCAGAGTACCCTAGTTATCATCAAGTTATCCCCGCGTGCTTATACGATGAGGGACAACCACAATATTCCTACCTCCAAATTTGGACTTGTCCAAATATTTAACTGCTCTCGCAACGTCTGCCAGGTTCCTGAGCCTAACATGACCTACACCCATTGACTTCCCATTCGCCATCAAAACCTCCACAAATCCCACCAAACCAACATCTCTAAACCTATCCTTTAACTTCTGCCAGTTAACATTATATGGTAAATTTCTAACTGTCACTGTGTAACGATCCGGAATCAGCTTATAGTCACGACGACTCTTGGACTCGCGACGGCCCTCTAGTCATCTATCACTTGGCCTCTGCTCATGTGCTCTGACCACAGTATTACAATCGTCTTCCCTATCAGTTGAATTAATCGGGTAAGTGTTTGGAACCCTTTCCCCACAACTGAAGCAAGCGATCTCCATCCTTTTGCCCCCAGGACTCCGATTCATCACAGGCTCACTACACGCTGCCGCAACATACACTTTGTCTTCCTTAGCAAGCGACACACCCGAACTAGCAACCTTAAAACCTTTAATAACATCAATCATATCATCAACGGTGCCTTTCTTACTTATTATCAGTTGCTTGTACACATCACCGGACACATTCTCAAGTATTCTATCTTTCACCAGCAACTCTTTCACTTCTTCCACAGTCTTGCCTACTTCAGCCATTTTCAACCAATTGTCCAACGCATTTCGCAGCTCTGTGACAAAACCCCTAAAGTCGTTCTGTCGTGGTTTTACCCGGTGGAACCTCTTGCGGCAGGTTTCCGCGTTTATATCCGCATGTCGGAGTAATACGGTCCTCACTTCCTCATAATTTTCATTCAAAAACAGACTGTCACGCAGCATACAGTTTCTTAGAAAGGTAGTTAGTTTATAGGACAGGAGCAATGACCATTCCTTTCTATCAATCTTGCATCTTGTTGCGACGGCCTCAAAGTGTGTTAAATATGCCATCAGGTCATCGTCTTCCTTCATTCCCTGGAAGCTCTTGTCAAGTTTATCTAAAACATTTCTAGGCCGCACCTCTGCCTGTGTTGCCGTCCCAGCCGCTGTTGCTGACTTTTCCTTCATTTTTTCTAGTTCCATCTCCTCTTTCCTCTTGAGTTCCTCCCTGGCATCTCTTTCTTTCCACCTTTCGTGTTCCTCACGCTTGGCCTTATCCTCACGTTCAAATCTGGCTTTCTCCTCTGCCTTCGCCTCTGCTTTCAATCTTTCCTCTCTCTCAAATCTAGCCTTTTCTCGTTCAAACTCCTCTTTCTTAGATTTTTCATAGTCTTCTTTCTGCTCAGCCACATACCTCTCTAACCTTTCACCTTCGTACCCCAGAGAACGACCATCACTTATAAACTGGGCAGTAATTGTCAACCTAGTTTCCATGGTAAATACAATGTACACTACTTGGCTGTATTATATTTAAATTATATACAATATGGGAACCAAAAAAAGTCTACTAATTGTACAAGAGCTCAACTAAAGCCTAGAGCCTGCGGTTAAATGGCAAAGAAAGAAACCTATCTGTGCAGTATCCCACGTCGGAGGAAAGTGCCTCACTCAGACCACAGCGTCGAAATATAGTTGCCACAGGACAATCCAACACAATACTAGTAGCCTCAGATTCCAAGCCAGTGTGTGAATGGTATGTTGCATCCTATAAAATTATGTGAGCCGTAAGTTGTTGCCTCGGGAGCAGAAGTATTTTACCATTACCTGAAGGAGTGGCCATTGTATATTCAATAGAAAAAGGGACAGTTATTGGCCGGGAAAAAAATTTAATCTCCAGACTGACCACAAGGCTTTATGTTAATTTAGGAGCACTAACTGTACCAATGCACGCATTACAAGATGGGCGCTAGTGTTACAAGATTATTCCTTTGATGTTGTTCGCGTCTGAGGAAAGGACAATCTGCTTGCTGATCCGTGCTCAAGATAGACTTTCCAATGTGCAGCTACATAAGTTACATATTTATGTATTTTTGGTATATACATGTATATACATGGTATATACATGTCTTATGCATTTTAATGTTCCAATGTATACATTATTGTTTGAAAATGTTTGCACTTTATGTTAGATGATATTATGTTGCATTTAGTATGTTAGTTAGTTTGAATTTGGAACATTTTAATACTGTGAATTTATTAATTAAATAATAATTCTACACCTTGCTTTCCCACAACGTACACATTAATGTTCGAACATTAAAATGCATAAGACATGTATATACCAAAAATACATAAATATGTAACTGGGACGGCAACACAGGCAGAGGTGCGGCCTAGAAATGTTTTAGATAAACTTGACAAGAGCTTCCAGGGAATGAAGGAAGACGATGACCTGATGGCATATTTAACACACTTTGAGGCCGTCGCAACAAGATGCAAGATTGATAGAAAGGAATGGTCATTGCTCCTGTCCTATAAACTAACTACCTTTCTAAGAAACTGTATGCTGCGTGACAGTCTGTTTTTGAATGAAAATTATGAGGAAGTGAGGACCGTATGTTCCAATGTATACATTATTGTTTGAAAATGTTTGCACTTTATGTTAGATGATATTATGTTGCATTTAGTATGTTAGTTAGTTTGAATTTGGAACATTTTAATACTGTGAATTTATTAATTAAATAATAATTCTACACCTTGCTTTCCCACAACGTACACATTAATGTTCGAACATTAAAATGCATAAGACATGTATATACCAAAAATACATAAATATGTAACTTATGTAGCTGCACCTTGGAAAGTCTATCTTGAGCACGGATCAGCAAGCAGATTGTCCTTTCCTCAGACGCGAACAACATCAAAGGAATAATCTTGTAACACTAGCGCCCATCTTGTAATGCGTGCATTGGTACAGTTAGTGCTCCTAAATTAACATAAAGCCTTGTGGTCAGTCTGGAGATTAAATTTTTTTCCCGGCCAATAACTGTCCCTTTTTCTATTGAATATACAATGGCCACTCCTTCAGGTTTAATGGTAAGATACTTCTGCTCCCGAGGCAACAACTTACGGCTCACATAATTTTATAGGATGCAACATACCATTCACACACTGGCTTAGAATGCCAGAGATCCCTTTGTCTGAGGCATCAGTCTGGAGATAAAACAGTAGAGAAGAATAAGGCAATCGAAGAATAGGATAGTTACACAGACAGGCCTGCACTCTCTTCAATGCCTTCGCACACTCACAGCTCCAGTCTACTCTCATGGATTTTAAACGACGTAAGAATGCCTTAAAAGGAAAAACTAAATCCATGTATCTACCAATAAACTTTTACTCCCATAACTAACAGATATGGTTCCGATACTTTAAATAACAAAGTATATACTCAACTTACTTTAAGTATATATAAAGATATAAGTGGAATGGGGAAAAAAAAGCTTCGTCTAGAATATTAACTACATCAACATCTAAATATACCAACGCCATTCATCCATAGGTCTCGATATTTAAACAACCCAATATGGATAGACAATGAAGTTGCTGGTACGCGAGCGAGCTACTCTGCCTCATCGTAGCGCTCGTGTGGAAACGACCATTAGAGGAAGTGGTTAGGCTACATTAAATGGCGAGTCCCCCACAGTTAGGTTGGTACAACGAAGAAAAATGACGGAGGCTCCCGGTGTCCTCGGCCTCCGGCCATGTCCAGCCAAGCATGAGTCCGGTACCAAAGGCATCGGAAAAAGCAATGTTTTACATAGGCATTGACTCTCATAAACAAAACTGTGTTCACACAGGTTTTTTTTGTGTTTTTTTTACTGTTTGGCGCCCAAACAGGGTTTTTTTCAAACTTAGAGCTCGAAGAGCCTTCGGCTCAGCTCTTGGAGATCAACCATGTACAGCATAGGATGTTAATGAACGCTGATATTTCCACTATTAAAAAAGTAAGTAAAGGAGATTTGGCATCCACAGATACAAACACGCTTATCAGTGCGGAAATGGTGTGGGTGATAGCGAATATAAGACATGTGGTTGTCATGCGCATCTTCTTTTG
The DNA here is from genome assembly GCF_947242115.1 of Biomphalaria glabrata. NCBI lineage: Eukaryota > Metazoa > Mollusca > Gastropoda > Planorbidae > Biomphalaria > Biomphalaria glabrata. The sequence goes on from NC_074719.1 coordinate 12,894,782, forward strand.
GTGTTTTCCTTTGGGTACCATAAGAGATTGTGAGTTTTGGTTTCTAGGAACGCGCTTTTGTTGTCATTTTTGCTTACTTGTTTTGCTTCTGTTGTGTGCTGAGGCTAGATCTCCTGTGAGTTTCTCTCATGGGTTTTCTTCCCCAGTATTGGGTAAGTTATTTATTTACTTTATTATTCTTAGTGTGTAGCTCGAAAATTCGTTGTTCCAATGATCGTGTGGACGACGATCTCAAGGAATATGTGTTTCTTAATAGGGACGCAGGCTTGATTCACAGTGTGGTTTGGTATGGCCCGTGTATCTAAGGCCTTGAGTGTAGGATGCGTCGTGATTGAATTATGGCCTCGAGTTGAAGGTGTGATATATTTCGTTGCATAATATGTATACTTTGTGTTTCCTTGGAACATACTATTGACTTTTATTTATCACTCATATCATCATATTTCATACATTCATTAAATTGTTAAAAGTACAACCTTGTTGTTAACTAATGGACATTACCTTACGTTAGCATTAATATCATTCACGTTGAACAACTGTTGGTATTGAGTAAATGTTCAGTTGAATAAATTTTATTCAATGTGTGTATTTTACATGCTGTTACCTTTATGTTCTTGCGTTACTCTGTTCAGGTTGGGGATACGGGACCATCATATCATACCCTAGCTAATCAGAAATCCCACCCTAACAGTGTCCGAGTGGTTTTTCTTCACGTTGGTCAGCTTCCGCCGACGAGAGATGGAAACATAGGCCTTAATGCCGATGAAGACGCAGCCTAAACTGATAAAACAGATGGGCACCCATGACGTCAAAGCTTCCAGGGCGTATGCTGCGAACGTGTACAGCATGCTAAAGTTTTTAATCAGAAATTCGGTGCTGGTGGAAAAGGCGACTTTATTTCCGCTGCACAGCTGGATATAGTCTAATCGCCTGTAAAAAGTCTGGACAATGGCGTAGGGCAGCCAAAAAATGTAAGCTACACCACAGGATACAGTAACTGATTATATGTTGACTATCCTAGTAAACGTCACGGGAAAGTACACAGCGAATATTCGTTCGATGGTAATAATCATCGGGATCGTAGCGCTGATTGTCTGGCCCCAAATTCCTACTAAGATAAAAAATTGCTGTGTGACGTAGAGAAACTGGTTCATTGTAGTATCGTATTCATATGTGCAGTAGCCAGGTTTGGAGTTAATAGGTACAAATAATCGAATCGTGTCTCCAAAATCTAGGTTTGTAAACATATTCATGGCCAAAACTAGTGCAAAAAGCAAAATGTTAGACGTCTTCCTGGGTCCACTTTTGGTTAGTATGATCAGACATAGTCCATTGATAAAGAGTCCCAAGAGAGAAAACAAAGGATTGATGGAACAATTGAATGCCTGAAAAAGGTACAAATAATCTTGAGACCCATGACAACAGAAACTGGCGTTCTACTGCAGAGATAGAAGTGGTAACCTGTAATACTGGTCAAGCGAAACAAAAACAAAATCTTAAATTTTTCTCTAGCGAGTGTCTTGTTAAAGTTAAAGTAAGAGATGTTTTGGAAATAATTGCACCTTAAAAATAAATACAAACGCTATTTTGTGTATGTCAGTCATCAAAAAGCTAACAAACTTTTGTCGTGTGGAATGTTTTATTTTAAAATTGACCAATGATCAAAGGGTTTCTTATCACAGTCAAAGAAGAGGAGGTGACCAATTTTGTAATGAAAAATTGCAAAAAACGTTCAGTTTACTTCTGGAAACACTATTCTAGGCTTTCTAATCGATACCATGTTTTCTTGTACGAATCAAGTCAAAGAATATCTTACTAAGTTTTTCATTACAGAGGAAATAGACAAGGAAGTTGCTGGTACAGCAAAGGATGTTGAGAAACGCTGATATTTCCACAATTAAAAAAGTCAATAATGGAGATTTGAGATCCACTGTTGCAAACACGCTAATGAGTGCGGTAATGGTGTGAATGATAGCGAATATAAGACATGTGGTCACTAGAGTCCGAGTGGTTCTGGGTGACCAGTTGTGCTTTTTGCTCACGTTGGTCAGCTTCCGCCGATGAGAAATGGAAACATAGACCTTGATGCCGATGAGAACGCAGCCTAAACTGATAAAACAGATGGGCACCCATGACGTCAAAGCTTCCAGGGCGTATGCTAACAACGTGTACAGTATGCTAAAGTTTTTAATCAGAAATTCGGTGCTGGTGATAAAGGCAACATTATTTCCGCTGGACAGTTGGATATAGTCTAATCGTCTATAAAAAGTCTGAACAATGGCGTAGGGTAGCCAAATGATGTAAGCTATACCACAGGATACAGTAACTGATTTTATGTTGACTATCCTAGTAAACGTCATGGGAAAGTACACAGCAAATATTCGTTCGATGGTAATAATCATCGGGATCGAAGCGCTGATTGTCTGGCCCCAAATTCCTACAAATATAAAAAAATGCTGTGAGACGTAGAGAAACTGGTTCATTGTGGTATCGTACTCAAATGTGCAGTAGCCAGGTTTGGACTTAATAGGTCCAAATAATCGAATCTTGTCGCCAAAATTTAGGTATTTAAACAAATTCATGGAGTCAGCCAAAACTAGTGCAAAAAGCAAAATATTAGACGTCTTCCTGAGTCCACTTTTGGTAAGTATGACCAGACATAGTCCATTAATAAAGAGTCCCAAGAGAGAAAACAAAGGATTGATGAAACAATTGAAAGCTTGGAAAGGGTACAAATACTCTTGAGACCCCAGAAAACAGTAGAAGTTGTAATCATTTCTTACTATTACTTGAGGTTTACTTGTATTAATTGGAAACGTTATAGTCTGGTATTTTTCTGCCAATTTATCGAACATACTATCGGTTACATTCATTTTCTTTGCATCTCTCGAGCCTCCTGATGTGTATAATTATAAGAAGCTGTGAATGGAAAAAGAAAGGTATTTGTAATACTACTTTTTTTTCTTTAAAAAAAAACATTCCCAAGAAAGTTATTAATATTTTCTCCATCTTAATATTAACTAACTTGCCTATCTTTCTTATTGTTTACGTTGAGCATAATGAGACTAAAAATAATTCTACAAATGTCCTTAATCCAATTTTTAGCGGCCCCCGAAAGGAGAAAAGACGCTATTAGTTTTGAGTGGCCTGTCTGTCCGTCCCATTTAGATCTCAGAAACTAGAAAATAAAATAAAAATAGGACATCATATTTTAGATCGTTCAAATTTCTGATGCAACGGCTACTTTTCTGAAAGCGGAAAATCTAATTTTTAAAATCAATTATGCAAGCAGTTTTTTCATAAAAATACACCATTTCTACAACTATTCACTATTAATAGTAACAAGCACTGGAGGCGTTTACGAAAGGGAGATGTACACTGTTTAAACCATTTTTTAAACACATTTAAGCAAATGGTTTTAGATTTAAAAAAAAAATATTTTTACAATTGTATTACAAAGTTATGTAAGTTTTGTCAGACTAAATACTAAATTTACAAACAAAATTTAACTTTTTTTTTTAAAGAGAAAAAATCTATCTACTATGCAATTAAGTTGGACATAATTTAAAACAACAATTAATTAGTAGTTTTTCATATTATCGCGCGAACTGCACTGGGCGGAACACTTATAAAATATGTTCTTTTTTTTTTTTTTAAGGAAATGTTTTTTTTTTGAGGCTTCGAAGAAAAGACTGACATTTAACAAAACAATTACATCAATTAGATACTCCTTATAAGACATCAGTTAGGCCAGGTTTACATCTAACTTCACATTTACTTTCACCTATCCCTTGGTTTTCTGGACCTTTAGGGCACCACACAGGATCTGTCAACCTTCTTTCTCCATTCTTCTCTGTCATTTGCCTTTGATAGAATTTCATTACGATATTTTTTTCTGAAAATATTAAAATCTGCCTTTTTACCTGCCTGGTTGGACCACTTCGGGGGCCGATTTTGAGTTTGTGTTTCCACACAAACTGTCTTTGTTACCTTGTTTTTACCTCAATTTAAGTTTCAAGAGATTAAGTAAAATCAATACAGTCGCCTCTATCTATCTATCTATCTATCTATCTATCTATCTATCTATCTATCTATCTATCTATCTATCTATCTATCTATCACAAAAATATCCGTCGTCAACATCAGATTTTGTTATATAACATTTGATTTATATTAAAAAGCATTTACAGCAGTTTACTTTCATCAAGAAAATAAGAAACAAATTAGCCACCATGTAAATATTTTAAGACTGTTGTAGGAAGTAACTACACCTCCAGCAGTGCCCAGGATGAGCACCATCGTACAACCCTTGAAAACAATGGATAAACTAACCAGCGGCTTTCTGGCACAATAATACAATGTTTTTTTAGACAAACAGAACAGCCGATTACTAAAAGGTTTATTATCCCACGTCAACAGACCAAACGCGAAGCAGTATCCAGTTGACACTTTGAAAGTTGTTAGATAACCTTGACTTAGCAGACGTCCTGGCTCTTCTTTCTTAACAACAGATGCGGGAAAATACCAGCACAATTGCGGAAAACACAACTCTACTGAGCCTTACCATTACAAGAAGGAAGAGTATGGTGTTCAAGACCAATGTACCCCAGACACCAAAGAGTAAGGTGTTCAAGACCAATGTACCCAACGAGACACCAAAGAGTAAGGTGTTCAAGACCAATGTACCCAACGAGACACCAAAGAGTAAGGTGTTCAAGACCAATGTACCCCAGACACCAAAGCGTAAGGTGTTCAAGACCAATGTACCCAACGAGACACCAAAGAGTAAGGTGTTCAAGACCAATGTACCCAACGAGACACCAAAGAGTAAGGTGTTCAAGACCAATGTACCCCAGACACCAAAGAGTAAGGTGTTCAAGACCAATGTACCCAACGAGACACCAAAGAGTAAGGTATTCAAGACCAATGTACCCAACGAGACACCAATCTCAGTGCTGGAAGAGGTGGAAAGCCTCGCATATTATTGGCAGTATCCTAGACAAACTCGGAGGAACTGATGTAGATATCAGAGCCCGCATCGCTAGAGCACGAGCAGCTGTAGAGCGACTGAGGATCAAGGGAAATTAGTAACGTCGCAAAAAATAGGCTCCTAAATACCAATGTGAAGCCAATAGGACCTGGAGACTCTTCGTAATGCTGATTAAAATGTGGCAACGTCTACATCTTATCTTATCTTATATAATACAGACGTTACTTCAAAAAAGAAGTTGATTACGTCTTACGCGTCATGCATTTAGTCATGCATATTAACCATTGACTTAAGTTCTGCCAAGTCACTGGTTTTCCTGGCTAGCTCAGGCAACCTATTTCATGCTCTAATAGCACTAGGGAAGAAGGAGTATTTCTACAAATTTGTCCTAGTATATGGGATGAGGAATGTGCCTTTATCTTTGTGTCTTTCTGAGTATTCATTAGGGTATCTACTAAAAATTACGCACCAATAGCAAAGTATTTAACTTTCGAGCTAGTACCCCTGCTAAAATTAAAAATGTTATTGTTACTGAGCTTCTTTATGAGGATGATTACGCCCTTCTTGCACACACAGAGCTGGAGCTTCAGCTTATTGGCAATGATGTAGACCTAAGGATAGTGAGTTTTTAAAACGTTAGCATGAAAACGTGTGGCCTCCTAACTTAAAGTTTTTCCCAGACCAGTGGCTTAGCTAGGGTGGGGAGATGAGGGGGGGGGGAGAATGTGAAAATCCCCCGGACCCCCACTTGAGGGGGTCCCCCATATGAGTGTTTTTTTACGTTAAAAATTAAATGTTACGCAAAATGCAGGGGTCCCCCAAAGAGGTCCAGCCCACGGGCCCCCAAACGATTGAAAATTCCTAGCTACGCCCCTGTCCCAGACCCAGTAGTTGGATAAGGTGGGAGGATCGGACGCATTTTTCTTTTGGGTTTAGGGGAAATACCATTAGTAAAAGTTTGAGAAACATTGCTTTAGTCCTGCGCTCTTCTTACTGGAAGAACTATTGCAATATCTACCATCAATCCTGATGTTGAACATGATCAAAAGACATCAAAAATGTTTAAAAATAAAAAAAAAATTACAACGTTTAAATATTGGCTACAGAAAGTCTTAATAAATTAAAACAGTCATTTTATGCGAATTACAAACATCTTTTCATCACAAAATGCTTTTGAATGTAGATATGTAGTCTGATATCAGGGCGTTATTATCATAACAGTGTGGTCAACAGTTTAATCATGAAATATGATCAAAACTTTTATTTTCTGACATCGAGGATGTTTCTTTGAAGTGTATTCCAGTAAATCCCCCACCCAAAAAAACAAAAACAATTTAATATGTAAATGTGTTCTTGATTAACAAAGACAAAAGTCGAACGAAATCAAAGGTCCTGATATTTATTAGTTTAAATTTACTATTTGTTTGACTATCAACTGTGGACGCCAGACGATAAATAAATTCATTTTGAAATTGTGATGATATGTATGACTAGTTCTTGACATTTTCCGAGAAATTAAAATACTGATTTGATAGTAGTGGATCAAACTGAACTATACTTTTAAATGAAGATGTTTTCAACATTTGTGGGCCTATCATCTTTAAGCAATACATTTTTAACGTCTAGGTCGAAGTAGATGTTGTGTAATTATAGTATACTTTACGCAGGTTAATATCCGTTGCTAAAGATTTCGCCACCTTATCAAAGGTGAATTAAAAAAATTCGATCTTAACAAAATCGTGAACCGTGAATCTGAAACATAACGGAACATCAGTGTCCCTTTAAAAAAAAGCTTATATCAACTAACTTTGTCTGTCTGTTCGTCTGCCTGTCAGGTAAAAAGTTTGTACACGTTATTTCTACCACACCCAATTTCGGATCAAGCTGAAATTGTGCACAATTATTTTTTTTACCTGACAATACAAGAATAAAACAAGATTACAAAGAGAGTTTGTGTTACACAAACTCAGAGGCGGCCCCCGTCGAAGTCGGATCCCTGTCGGATCTGCATATTCGCAAATAATATTCAAGAGGTGATTTAATTTTGATGTAAAATGTTTTACACGTTTCGGATGTTCCTTCAGAGTTGAAGATAATTACTTCCTAGTCCAAACCTCCCGCAGGACGACGGGGGATGGGAGCGGGCAGGGTTTGAACCCTTGGCCATCCATAAATCTGAACGACAGTCCAGCGCGCAAACCGCTCGACCAGGCAGCCATCCGATGGTCAAAAGTAATAATGTTTCAAAGATTCATTTGCCGTAAATTTAAATTTAAATTTAATAAAAAAATAGTAGATTAGTTTTAGTATATTAAAACATTACAATATTGATCAAAACGTTTGGAAATGAAAATTTTTTTTTACACTTTAAGTTTAGAAATTGAAATTCTACATCTTAATCTAGTCTATTTTAGTCTAAACTAGATCTAGAAATTCTAGATCTAGACTCTAAAATAATTTTAATTAGAATATAAATCCAGATCTAGATATACTGTAATAAAAATCTAGATCTAGTTTAAAAAATCTAGATTAGATCTAAATCAAGATATCATTCCTTTTTTAAACGCGAGTCACATAACGAGGCTTAATAAACATTACTATACCGAGTTCTTTTTTCATTTCATTTAAAGAATTCATTCCATATGACGTCAAAGGAAAAAAAAACACTACGTCACACGGCCTAGCTAGAATAAAAATCGCCTTCATCATTAAGAGCCTTTTATCGAGTGTTCATAGACATTGGTGCACCGAGTGCGTTCTTTTAGCATTTCATTTAAAGAATTCATTCCATATGACGTCAAAGGAAAAAAAAACACTACGTCACAAGGCCTAGCTAGACTAAAAATCACCTTTATCAACACGAGCCATTTCTCGAGTGTTCATAGACATTGGTGCACCGAGTGCGTTCTTTTAGCATTTCATTTAAAGAATTCATTCCATGTGACGTCAAAGGAAAAAAAAAACACTACGTCACACGGCTTAGTTAGACTAAAATATGTTTTCATTAATACAAGCAATTTTTTCGAGGGTTAATAGACATTGGTGCACCGAGTGCGTTCTTTTAACATTACATTTAAAGAGTCCATTCATATGACGTCAAAGAAAAAAAATTCCATTACCTCACAATAGGCTAGTACCGGTACCATAAAAAAAATGTCTTTATTTACACGAGATATTTAACGAGGGTTCATAGACATTGGTGCACTGAGTTCTAATAGATATTATTTAAAAAGGATCAAAGCCACATTGTTTTTGCGTTTTGTCTGTCAGTCGGTCTGTCCGTTATCTTGATATAAAAAAAACAACTAAAAGTTATTAAAAATTGATTAACCTTTATTTTACGTTTCAAAACATCGCAATAATTTTTAGGTATGAACACAATTGAAAAGTTTATATAATAGATTGTTCCGGATGTTTGTATAAATAGTAAAAGAAAAAGAGAATTTCAGATAAATGTAATACCGTTAATTAAATTTTTTGGATGGTCTCGTATAAAAATTAGATGTACTACAGCCACGTGGAGAGATTTTCATACCTTACTTTGATGTTTGGATTCTGTTTTCCTTAAAAATCGGAACATAATATTAACGATAATTAGATTTTTTAATGTTTTAGGTAGAAAGTTAAATGTACTGTAAGAGAGTAGTGAGTTAAAATATTTTTCATAAAAATCCGTAAAAACATTATTTCGTAAATGAGAAGATTATTTGTTTATTAATTAGAAGAGGGAGTTCAAACAATTATTTGGCGTTAGTAGATTTTTAAATAAATTCGGAAATTTCTGGCGACGATTTGTAAGAAACAAAATCCGGAACTTTCTTTATCGATTACAAAACTTCTATGTTATGTTTTACAAGAAAATTAAATGTCTAAAAAGTAATTTTCAGTAATCAATTCTAGTAAATTACTTTTTTTTAAAAGCCTTATGCGATTTCAAACAATCATTAGGCATAATTCATGTTTTATAAAACAATATCCGGAACATTTTTACACTTAATGAAATATAAGTCAGTATAGAGATTATGATTTAGCATTAATATGCTATTTACATAAAAAACGGAACAACATATTATTGATAATGTGTTTTTGCAACGTTTAAGCATGGAAATTGAATGTAATATAAGTTAGAAGAGCAAACAAACATTTGTTGGCGTTGATTAGTTTTGCACAAAAAAATCCGGAACAATCAATTTTAGATACTTAAAACTATTGAGATGTTATGGGAGGAACATTAAAGGGTAAATCAGATTTTCAATAGCTTTTAGAGTTCTAGTTTTTTAAATCTAATCGTGACGGACAGACCGACCAACAGACAAAACGCACAAAAATAAGCTTCTTTTATTCGGATGGGGGCACTAAACAAAAAATAAATAAAATCTGATTTTTAAAAAAAGTTTAAGGAATTGGTTTAGCACCTGATCATGTTGCGACGTTACGCTACTGCACGAAAATCGCTGCATAAAAAGTCCATTTAAAAAAATGTGCGTGATATTTACATACAAAGTGCATTATTAGCCTTTATAAACAAACAGAAATGTTTTCTTTTAATTTTAGCAGCTAGTTGACCAGAAAAAACGTCTTTAACTATTATTTGTATTTGTTGTAAACATTTCCTGTACATTTTAAAAATATATTTGACTTAGTGATACTGAAAATACACAAAAATTATTCATCTTTGTTAGCATATTGTAACATTGCCTCCCTTACATTTACGTAATTGTTTTAGAATTGGTGTATTTTTATGAAAAAATCGCTTGCATAATTAATTTTATAAATTAAACGGTTTGCTTTTAGAAAACCAAAAGTAGCCGTTGCACCTAAACTTTTCAAGCCGGATTTAATGATGAAATAATATTTTTCATATCTCTTCTAGTTTTCGAGATCTGAGTGTGACAGACGGACAGACGGACAGACGGACAGACGGACAGACGGACAGACGGACAGACGGACAGACGGACAGACGGACATTTTGCACAAACCTAATAGCGGCTTTTTCCCCTTACGGGGGCCGCTAAAAAACAACAACCAATTAGTTAATTAACTATTGGTAATAAATTACTTTGTTCGGTATCTCAAACAAGGGAAAGAAATAATACTTGACTGAAGTGGTGGTATAAGCTAAATTAGTCCCCTTTACATTTGGTTGCCGTCTCAGGCCTCAGGCTTAGTTAACACAAAAATGAAAAAATGAAATAGATAAATATACACTCTTCCATGTTCATAAACGAAAAACACAGTTCCAGCCCAATAAGTTATTATTCCAAGAGGAGATAAGCTTGCACAAATATCGACCTTTCAAGTGTTAAAATTAACTTTCAAAACTATAATTTTTAAATTTCTACTCCAGATACAAACCTAATAACTTCTACGCAGGTCCATGATTGAGAAGAAAGTAAAATAAAGTTACCATTTCAGACCTTACGATCTATGGGGCAGATGATGTAAAGGTCATCTGTTTCTTTGGCTAACGGTTAACAAGCAGGGTGTCATGTGGCCATCACAATAACCAACCGTCTTTACTTTCTCCAAGTAAAGTCGGGTAGCCATTAGGGTTGTTTGGACTCAGGGGCACCCTAAAATCCTGAAATTCAACCCAGGATCGGAAGCCAAGCGCTTCACCACTCAGCCACCATCCTTGGGAATTAAGAGGTGAAATCTCATATTTAAAAAAAAAAGTCCCCTCTTTTTTGCGAGAAGTTTAGAAAAAAAATACTTAAAAAAACTTATTGATTCTAATGGCGTAATATTCATCTAAGAATTAGTTTTAAAAATATCATTTCTTTTATTACTTGAATATGTCTAAAGGGATATATATATATATATTGGTATTAAACATTAGAAAGCCAATGTCGGTTTAATACAAAAAATATCGAAATTGCGAAAAGAAAAAAAAATCGTTCTGGGGAAATTTCGCCGTTTCGGTATCGATGTGAAAAAGTTGAGTTGCTCTAGGCACAGGGTAAGTAATAACATTTCAAGTGGAAGAACTAGACATGAGTGGTGAATGAGTCATATATTGCTAGACACTTTCGAGTTGTGACTTATGCAGATAATTCAAACGGGAGTAACATTCAAATAACAAAATCAAATAACACAAACGAAGACCTACAATATAAGTAAGTATACGCTGACAGCAAATGTCGAATAAGACGTTTAATAACAAAGCTACTAAGACAGTTTGTGTGGAAACATAAACTCAAAACCGGCTTCAAAACCCAGGCAGGTAAAAAGGCAGGTTTCAATATTTTCAGAAAGAACATCAGAATGAAATTATATCAAAGACAAATGAATGGAGAAAGAAGGCTGACAGATCTTGTGAAGTTAGATGTGAACCTGGCCTAACTGATGTCTTATAGTGAATTGATCTAATTGTTTTGTAAAGGGTCAATCTCTTATTCCTCAAAATTAAAATATTTCTGTAAAAAAATATTTAATAAAATATTTTTTTATTCCTTTAGTTAAGTGTTATATGTCTATAGTGCGGCACTGCAGCTCACGCAATAATATGAAAAACTACTTATTAATTGTTGTTTTAAATTATGTCCATCTTATATGCATACTATATAGATTTTTTCTCTTTAAAAAAAGTAAACATTTTTTTTTGTCTGTAAATTTAGTTGTTAGTATGACAGAACTTACTTAACTTAGCAATAGAAATGTAAAAAAAATAATTTTTGACAAAAAAATCTAAAATCATTTGCATAAAAGTGTTAAAAATATGGTGGATTGTCAACTTTCCTACTAAAGAGCCTCCCTTGTTTGTTACTATTAATAGTGAATAGTTGTAAAACTGGTGTATTTTAAGAGATCTAAACGGGACGGACGGGCGGATGGACAGACAGACATTCAACAGAAAAATAATAGCGTCTTTTCCCCTTTCCGATGCCGCTAATAACGATGGGAACTCAAGCTAAATCTCAACGTCCATAACAAAAGTCGTCTGTTGACATTTCGCTATTCTTTCTCAAATCCTCGTCTCGTTTTCATTAGTCGCGTCATTGTCTCTAGGTCAAAACTTTCCCTTTCTATGAAACAAATAACTAATTCTTAATCGTACCACAACAATATACATAATTAAATAGTTAACAGTAGAACTAAATAACAATATTTTATATTACCCATTTAATGTTATACTAAATACCTATTGCTTTATTAGGCAAATCTATGTTGGACATAAATACATTTGTTAGTACTAGAAAAAATAATTAAATAGGTTGAAAATGTACTTAGGACCCACTGTATAAATGGATGAACGAATTTCCATATAAATGTACAAACTGTACTTTACACATGTGTGAAAGGAAAATTAAAGATATATATGAAAAGAATGTATTACGACTTAATCAAATAGACACCCATGGGTTTGAGATACTAAGGTCGTTTTCTACTTCCTTAAATTGTTTCATTTCCCACTTCTATTTGTACGGCGCTAGAAAAAACAAAAAACAAAGCCCACTTTCACAAATCAAATTTTCGCTTTTGAGACATAGAAAAAAAAAATTACAAATAAAGCAAGAACATACGGAAACATACGGAAACATTGGATACATTTCATCAAGTCTGACTTAGATCAGAAACAGTCACGTCGACAAGCTACGAATATGTTCGAACGGAACAAAGTAAGCTTGAATTTAAGATTGAATTAAAATCTTTGCCAGATGTTCTAAATCAGAAAAAAAATTCAGCTTTAATACAGTTTCAAAATATATATTTCAAAATAATAGCAATGAGAATATTGTATGTAGTAGAGAAAGAATTTTTTTTTTTCCGAAGATTATATCGAACAGTTTACAGTTATTATCCTGGTTATTTCCCCCACCCTCTAGACTCTAATTCAGTTCATAAAGCAATGTGTAACTCCGAGATACGAAAAGTAAAAAATGTCAGACACTAATCGTAATTACATACTCAATAGTTTTTTAGACATAGTTCTAATACTTGGAACGATCATGACCTCGGGCGCTGGGAAGCCAAATTAAACATGATACAGAGAAATCTACTCAATTGAAATAATTTCTTTTTGACTTGTATGATTTACAATAAAGTCTTGATGGCAGATTAACGAAATACTTTTAGAATTATATTAGAAAAATAAAGAAAATAAATGTGCAATTGCTACGTTCTTGCTGTGTTTTTGTTTTAGACAACAAAGAATGAATAATTGATAATATGAGAAATAATTTGAAAGTAGACGGTAAAAGTGTATCTCGTGCGACACTAGGATTCTATTTTTATCTTCCATTTGAGAATATGGCTTCCAGCGAAGTTTTTGTTTTAAAATTAGCTTATGTTTACACAAATATATTTAATTTCGTTCTAATTTTCAATTATATCCAGTTAAAAAAAACTGGTCATTGGCATTTTTACATGGTACAAAGTTGTTTTTTTTTTTTAGATTACTTATCATTAAAAGCCTTGTCTTTAGTTCAGATATTGGTAATTTGATAGCGTCAGTTTGTTTGACTAAGATCAGACTGTACAATGCCACTGTTAAGCCTATACTATTTATAGAGAAAAAAACCCAGGTATTCATCAATACCTGCCTCAGGAAGATTCTTATAGTCCGGTGGCAAGACAAGATCTTGATAGAGGAAATAATAAAGTAGCAGCCAATTGAAGTAGATATCCTTATATCGGGTCCAAGACTTTGAAATGTCATGTTTTTATAAATTTTAAAACATTTTATACAAAGAGTAAAAACTAAAAGGTAAATACGCAGGCCTAATATATTTAAAAACAAACAAATGCTTCTTTATCTGTATATATAATTCTTTATATCGCCCAACCATGCGTGACACCACGCACGCACGCCGAAATCCCTCGATGAAAAAGCCATGGAAAGATTGTCACAGCCTCGTTTGAGACTCGTGACTTGTGCTTTTATCACGTGATCTCGATTTCAAACTGACCATGATGTGAAAGCAGTAGTTGTTACTTGGTCCTCAGAGAGGAGGACGTGTGATCAATAATTTATGTTGCATCGAATAAAGTATTATTAAGTATCATAATGAAATGTATTTGTTTTTGGATTTACATCTGATTCTTGATGCCATTGTTTATCTCCACCAATGCGCCTTTATGGCTGGATTGCCTATGTATTTATTTCATTTGAATAACTATATTGTCTGCTGACGAGTGTGTTATTCAGTAAATTACTACGTATGTTGTTCTACTTGAGACACAAGACACGCGCAAAAGAATAAAAAGTAACATCAAATAAATTGATCAGTAATAAGGGTGTTATATAGAAAACTTCTATTTCTGCAAGTCGGACTAGAAATCGCCCACGTAACTTTTGCGGCGACAGAGAGCGCGGCTCAGAAAAAAAGAGAGGGGGAGGAGAATAATTATTTACGTCGCCCAACCATGCTAGACACCACGCACGCACGCCGACTCTCTAGCCATTCTACCTTTCTCTCTCTTGAAATCACTTATAAGCTGGCGATATTTTATTTTATAGGTCTGTGAGTCTGCTCTACTGCGCTATTGATTCTATTATTTATATATTGTTGTAACTTAAGTGAGGCAACTCAACGAGGACATGGACGTTTATTTACATAGAGACATGACAAACACAAAGGGCATTTGCCTTGAGTACAGCATCTCCATATTGGCTCTCTCTCCTTGGGCGGAAATCGTTAGTCTCTTAAATCAACATCCGATTCGTCTGGTCACTGATAGTGCGCACCTTCTTTCTGCACTATCTTGGATGGCGGTGCGCATGGCAAAGTCATAACATTGCCCCCGTCATAGCACTTTTCGTCCCGAAAAGAAACACTGCAGCTGATGTTTGACAGTTCAGGTGGAGGTCGATCAGTGGGAGCCACAGGCGGCAGAGAGCCTGTTGTCCACGAAGCCATCTGCACAGTTTTCCGAGGCCGTCGCTTCCTCTTCTTCCAGTTGGCCAGTCTACGCTTTGACCTCATGACGATAGTCGCTGATGCCAGCCAGATGACACAGGGAGAGTTAGTGGCGGTCATGGTTGCCAGCCACGTAACACAAATGGAGGTTGTGGCGATCTTTGTAGATTCCACGGTTGTTGTTCCAAGACGCTGAGTCAGCGGACCTTTTCCATGGATGTCTCGTGACACAGTTGTAGGCCCTCTGGTAGCCATGGTTTCAGGCACATAGTCTTTCTCAGCCTCATCTGTACGGTATGCCGATGAAGCATCCTTGTAATGTTCTTCCACCGCTACATCAGGTTTCGCTGGAATTAATTCACAACCGTTCAAGTCATTCTCACTGAAGTGGGCAGAAGTACACATTTCTGTCAAGTTCAGATCTTGTAGCTGGGTTTCTTGGCATGGGCACTGTCCCCGCAGGACGCCGCATACACAGTTCATGTCAATCGCCTGGATGCAGTTGCCAAGCATCGAATTCTCTCTTATGCCGCTGCCAAAGTCAAATTCGTTGTTTCTGTCTCGGCAATTGTTGGGGCCCGTATTCGCAATTTCCCTCGACGACATCAAAGGCAAGGAATCAGAAACGGTCTTGAGGCTTTCATGGCTTGAGTTCTTATGAAAGGTACTGACAGATAAACAGAGGTCTTTAAGGTCCACAGCAGCCAGCTTGGACGCAGACCCAACGTTATCTTGATCTGTCCGGCCCGTTGCAGGTATACCAGGAACAAAAGTTTCAGGCTCATAACAGACTTCTCTAGTTTCTTCATTTGTTTCTTTTCTTTCAATTCTGTATATCCCATTGCTATCGTTGTCACGTTTCTCGCCATGAAAGTCATCCCCGCCAGACTTGCCCACAACACAGTCACAGACAGCTCTCCAATCCCCAGCGCCTCCATCACCACTGTTTGTGCAGCCACAGTCCTGACCAGGCAACTGCTCCTTCCCTAACGAGTTTATTCCTCCTTTTGCTTGCGACTCAATTTTATCACTTTAGTCTATTCGGCCTTCTACTTGCAATACACTTTCATCTACTTTACTCCCCATCCTATTGATTTGTGCACGCATTGCATCAATTTCTTCCTGTATCCTGCCTAAGAACTCAACAATCCCAAGTTCAATTTCAAATGTGTAGGTCTCCGGATCTTCTTCTTCATCGATCAGGGCTTGCCGCAGACGATCCGTGAGCGTTTCCCTGCTACCGACGGGTTTTAAACCTCGGTCCCGAAGCTCTTGTCGTAGCTCTTTAATTGAGAGCTGATGTAATAGCTTCAAATATGTCATTGTAATCAAAGCCTACCTCCTCTCGTTGAGTTGATTATAATCCCACTTCTGACACCAATTGTTGTAACTTAAGTGAGGCAACTCAACGAGGCCATGGAAGTTTATTTACATAGAGACATGACAAACACAAAGGGCATTTGCCTTGAGTACAGCATCTCCATATTGGCTCTCTCTCCTTGGGCGGAAATCGTTAGTCTCTTATATCAACATCCGATTTGTCTGGTCACTGATAGTGCGCACCTTCTTTCTGCACTATCTTGGATGGCGGTGCGCATGGCAAAGTCATAACAATATGTTTTATTTTCTTTCTATACTGGCGATATTACAAATCAACTAGGTTATCCCCTCCCCCCCGGGAAATATTCTTTTAGTCTTGATCCAGCGCCTGGTCAAAGCGAAAAATCTGGCCAGTGGTTGCCAGGTCTCCATAGAGACGTAAATACACCAACGAACTGCGGAAATTTACTAGGACAAACTCAACACAGAACAAAAGCACGCTGTCGACACTGTTTTGGACACTGCATACACCGACTCCCATCCGCGACAAACCTGCTTCTTCTTAGATGGTCCCGCAGGAACAGCGAAAACCTTTGTCTACAAAACCCTGATTCATACCATCAGAGCCAGGGGAGACATTCCTAAAACAGTTGCATCTACAGGAATAGCTGCAACATTGTTACCGGGTGGACGTAATACACATTCGTTGAAGCTCACCGCTACTTCCACATGCAATATCAAACCTCGCAACACGCGCAACATAGTCTGCAATCCCAATTGATCATATTGGACGAAGCGCCACTGACACATGCATACGTATTCCACAGGTGAGACACACCCATTAGGAGTGAAGACAATACTATTGGGTGAAGATTTCCGACAAATACTCCCTGTCATTCTGCGTGCATCCCGAACACTCACTGTCGCCAGTTGGATTAACAAGCAACATTTGTGGCGTCAGATACATGTACTTAAACTGACGACAAATATGAGAGCACTGACGAACAACATTTCACAAAATGGCTACTCGGTGTTGGAGACGGGACAACTGGAACTCCTGTAACATGACCTTCACATTGGTTTCCTGTTCATTCTGATCCCGTTCAACAACATTATGTCACTTCTGAAGAACTCAGTACGCGAGCTATATTAAGTGTCACTCCCTGCACCTGAATGAACGGGTATTTCATTAATTTTCTATAGTCTATAAACATTGTTATATGTTTTTGTCTACATTATTTTAGGTTTTATGTAACTTCTGCAAATGAAAGATTTTATGTGAAACAACTCTATTAGCCTACATGTTTTTGACTCCCACATTTTTCTTTATGATCTTTGTCACATTTTGTACATTTGCTTGTATCTTTTTTTTTCTTAAACTTAAGAGCAGTGGGGTTGTCGAAGCCATGGGCGTCCGCAGGGAGTTTTGCAAGGGGCAGGCCTTATGCCACCCATGGCTCAAAGTTGTAGCTTCCACTATTTTATTACGGAGACTATTAAAGAAAAGAAGTGGTGCCTCTGGCCTACCATACCAATGCGATATTAAAAGCACTGTAAATACTTGTTTCATGAAAGAAAAAAAAAAGCAAGTGAACACAATTTTTGCTGTACACGTTAGTACGTTGATCTGTTTGGCCCTTGCCTCCCAACGGTCTATTGAACAAAAACTTCAAACGTTGAAGATAAAAATCCAGAACTAAATCTATAGCCTAATCTTGATTAGAATCTAGACTAGATCTATAAATAGAATCTAGACCTACCAGATCTAGGTCAATAGTGTGATCAGGATTAGTAGGCCTACTACTGGGTTACAGATTCACTTCTTGATGTGATACTACTGCTGACATAAAAAAAAAAAAATCTGCACCCCTAAGCTGTTAGAAGATATACTATTTTCTTAATGGATTATAAATGTAAGTTTTGTTCAAATTGTTTAACACAATCATGATACAATTGAATCTAAATCTAGATTTATGTCTGGCCTCTATTTATTGTAATTTAGATTGTTGTCAAGTATATAGCCTAATGACGAGGTTTGAAAACTGAGCGGTATAAAAGTAGTTCGTTTTTTTTAAACTTACAATTGATACGAAGTTCGTATTAAAATTATTAAAAAAAAACAACAACATTTGAATCAGTATTCTATTCAATGAGTTAGTTAATAAATGGAAAATCTGTTTTATAATGATCCATTGATACTTTTTCAATTGTGACCTTTTGTACCAATGCGCGAATCTATGAATGAAGCTTTATTTATTAATGAAGAAGCTTGTGAACTTTTTAATAAGACTTACTTCCCCTGAAGTTTTTCCTTGAAAAGTGGTGTAATTTAAACAAAAATCTGCGTGCATATATAATTTAAAAAATAAGATGGTTCACTTTCGGAAAAGAAAAAAGTAGCCGTTGCATCAGAACATTGAATGATCTAAAATATCATGATGTCCGATTTTCATTTTCTCTTTTAGTTTCTGAGATCTAAACGGGACGGACGAACAGACGGACAGACAGGCCACACAAAACTAATAGCGTCTTTTCCCCTTTCGGGGGCCGCTAAAAATGTTCAAGAGCAGTTCTTATCGCAGCCAAAAAAGCCCTTAAAAAGAAATTATTTGAAGGAAAAGAGAGATTCAAGGAAAAAATTGAAAGGTCTTTCAAGAAAAATAACTCTAAAGCTTGTTGGAGTGGCTTGAAACAAATTACTGGCTACGTACCCAAGCGCGAACTAATGTCCGTCGCTGACAATAACAAATTTGTCAATGAATTAAATGATTTCTACAGCCGATTTGACTGCCACAACTTCGAGAATGACCACCATGATTTATTGGCAACATTTGAAAACAGTAATATAAACCAGTCTCAAGAACTGTTTAATAAAGAAGTGACTAAAATATTTAAACAAGTAAACACCGCGAAAGCATCGGGACCCGACAAATAAAGTGGCAATCTTGTAAAGCTATGTGCGGAACAACTGGCTTATATCTTTTGTGCTATATTCAACAAGTCTTGGCAAACGCACAAAATACCTTCCATTTGTAAGACATCTGAAATAATTCCAGTACCCAAAAAGAAGATCATTGCTTCCAACAACGACCCGTAGCCCTTACATCAATTCCAATGAAGTGACTGGAGAAAATGATTTTAAAACATCTACTGAAAGAAGTCGAAACACGTCTTGACCCGCACCAGTTCGATTACAGACCGTCAAGAAGTACAGAAGATGCAATGCTATTCATGCTGAATTGTCTATACCATCATCTTGATACTCAGAGACACTACGCCAGAGTATTATTCGTAGATTTTTCATCTGCATTCAACACCATCCAACCACATCGCATGATACAAAAACTATCTGAATTTAACGTTAACAAAAACATACAAGCTTGGATTCTAAACTTTCTTATCAAACGCCCACAATATGTAAAAGTGAACGGACATGTGTCAGGTACGAGAGAGCTTAGCACTGGAGCGCCGCAGGGGTGCGTCCTGTCACCAGCATTGTATACCATATATACAAAGGATATTCAAAGCCTATCAGCTGACACTCCCATCATAAAATTTGCTGACGACACAGCAATCATGGCCTTATTGCAGGTGACAAAAATCTGTACCATTCAACAATTAACACCTTTTACCAATGGTGTATAGATAACTTTCTAATTTTAAATGTTCAGAAAACAATTATTGATTTTAGGAAACATAAAGGCCATATTGCAGAAATTTAGATAAACAACCAAACCATAGAACAAGTACAAGAATATAAATACCTAGGAACAACCATCAAATGGAGTGAACACTTCCAATACCTCTACACAAAATTCACCAGCGACTCTTCTATCTCAGAAAGCTAAGAAAATTTAACATCGACAAACAATTATTACACTTTTCTATACAGCAACCATCAGCAGTCTAATTAACTTTGCCATCACCTGCTGGTATGGTAATACTTCACTGGCACAAAGACTTAGACTAAATAGACTAATTAAAAAAGCATCGCATATCACTCGAACACAGCTACCATCTCTTGAAGATCTTTTTCATAAAAAATGCCTTTCCAAAACACTCTCGATTCTTAAGGACAACCTGCACCCATTAAACCACTGTTACATAAGATCTGAACGAAGTGGTCGTCTCCTTTCCATTAGGACTAAAACAGAAAGATTTAAAAACTCCTTTATCCCACTTTCGGTCAGAGTGTTACAAGATAAGCTGTCGTCATCGAGAAGTACATAGAAGTCAAATTCATAAAGCGCTGGTTGTGAATGTGTATGTGTTTCGTGTGTGAATGTTGTTCGAATTTTTCATCTATATTGTAATTGTACAGTAGTTACGCTGATGTTGTCAATTGTAGTCAAACTGAATTTCCATTTGATTGAACAAATAAAAATGATATTATCTTATCTCTTATCTAAATAATTGATAATATGATTTAAGACTGACAAACTAACTGTTTAAAAATAGATCTCCTACCTGAACAGATAACATTTTTCTTGTGCGACATAGTGATTATTTTATTAATTTATTATCTCCCAATTAAAAATGTGGCTTCCAGCAAAGTTTTTTAAATGACTAGATCATTGTACATTTAGGTTTTAAAAAAAAATGTTTCATTTCGCTATAATTTTTTATTGTTTTGCCAATATTACTTAAAGACCAGAGACTTGAAGAAGCGTCACCATTACCTTTACCTATCACTTAGTCTGTTGGTCCGTTGGGGCACCAAGCAAAATTTGTCGACCGTCTTTTGTCCATTCCTCCCTGTCTTTTGCCTTGTTTAAAACCTCTATCAATGGTAGGACCGTCCATTCTTTTATATTGTCCTCCCATCGCTTTCTCTGTCTGCCTCTTCTTCTTTTTCCTGGTACTGTTCCCTGATCCCCGTGGGTCTTGTAATATGGCCATATATTTTAAGCGTGCGTTTCTTTACAATAGTTAGCAGGTCATCATGAGGTCCGATCGCTGCAGTAACCCTGTCTTTAATCTCTTGGTTTGCGATGCGGTCTCTGAAAGTGATGCCTAGGATCCTTCTGTAGCATCTCAATTCCATAGCTAGGATCCTCCTCTCTAGCTCTGCTGTCAGCGTCTAAGACTCGCAAGCATATAAAAATGTGGCCATGACCAAGGAGCGCATCAGTCTGATTTTGGTGCCGAGGACCAAAATCAAGGTATTAATTAATACGTGTCTCAGGAAGATTCTTATAATCCGGTAGCCAGACAAGGTCTAGAATGAGGAAAAAACAAAGCAGCAGCCTATTGAAATAGATATCCTTATGAGACGCTGTAGATGAATAGGCCACGCTCTTCATAAGCCTGCATCCAACATTACGTCAAACCCTCATCTGGAACCCTAAGCAAAGAGGAAGAGGGGACGGCACAGGAAAACATGGCGACGCTTTATGGAAACAGACGTCAAGCAAATGGACAAGATAAGACTAGCGCTGAAACAAGAAGCCTGGAGGAAGCTGGTTGGTGACTTATACCCAGACACTACCACAGCCAGAGATGAGATGAGTTTGTTTGCAAGAAATCTCGGATCCAAGACTTTGAAATTTACATATTTTCATTGATTTTTCATTATGTGGACAGTGCTCAGTAGTAAGACTTACAACCAATTTATTATTTTCCTTGAGTTACCATAAATACTTAACTGTAAATAAGTGGTTTTTACGCGCAGAACTAGGCTATTCTCTAATAGTCCGTATTTTTTTTCTTTTTACAATATTTAAACATAAAGCGTTTAGGAACCATTGAAAAGCGCTGGTGAAAAAAGCGTCCATTTAAACCAATGATTCCCAGAAGTGACCAACATAGACCCCAAAGGTTAAATGGTGTAATGTTGAAGAATGCGAAGGTCGTGCAATGCTGGGTTCGTGCTTCCTGGAATACTCTTGACACGTGACAAACATATATACCACAAATTGACTTAAGTCCGTTTCAGCAGACAAATATAAAGTTTATTTGACAACAATAATAATAATACTGCACTCCTTGTTAGTGCTACAAGTCAAGAAAATCCTATCCGCATAACAGCGGTATAAAAAATATCCAATACGTTAAACTCTCCAGAGTAGATTACAAATCACGTCCGCATCTCAGCGGGTAACACTGTACATAAAAATACAGTATAACTACTAGAAATACATGTCTCAAAAAGATCACTGGCATCAACTGCCCAAAAGTTACTTTCTAACTAAAATTAATACTCGACTTTTCTAAGTCGCTACTGCCTGTCCCGGAGTAAGATATGCTTGACCGCCCGGTCTAAAGGATACCACTTGACTTACTTGACTGAACTCAAAGACAACATTATTCATTCTACTTCCTGTTTTCTACATCAGAAATTCCACGTGTCTTTTAAACTCTTAACATATATGTGGCTGAGCAGTAAAGCACTTGGCTTCTGAACCGGGGTTCCCGGGTTCAAAACCTGGTGAAGACTGGGATTTTTATTTCGGGATGCTTGGGCGCCTCTGAGTCCACCCAGCTCTAACGGGTACCAGCACAACGACCAACCGCCTTTACTTTTCCCCAACTATTCTTCTTCTGATGTCTACAGTTCACTATACAACCTATTCAAAAGTATTCTTCTGATGTCTACAGTTCACTATACAACCTATTCAAAAGTATTTTTCTGATGTCTACAGTTCACTATACAACCTATTCAAAAGTATTTTTCTGATGTCTACAGTTCACTATACAACCTATTCAAAAGTATTTTTCTGATGTCTACAGTTCACTATACAACCTATTCAAAAGTATTTTTCTGATGTCTACAGTTCACTATACAACCTATTCAAAAGGGCTGGTCAAATTAAGTAACGTAAGGAAGGGGAAAAAGTTGACACTGAAGTATGAGTGAAAATCAAGGCACATGTAGCGTAGTCTTAATCTTAATTTGACATCATCATCTTCAAGTTAAACGAAATCTATTGGAATAGGCTTGTTTTGGTCAGCAGAAGACGTCAACAGAAGTTCCAGAACGTTGGTTAAATGCTCTGAGGAAATTCGATTATATTGAGTGCGCAATACGGGTCGAAATGGCGTGGCGGATACATATTGAAATGTCTTATTTTAAAAGGATCGTTTGAATAATGCTTTTAAATGATAAATATTCAAATAATCATTTTGAGGCCTACAAACTACTTTGCAAATAGAAGTGATTCGCGTATCTGATGCTCAATGGATTCAATGCTGGTCTTGGTGCCTTCTTGGTCTTTCCTAAAAATAAACACTTTGAAATAAATACACCCTGTGGCGACTACTGCTCAAACTTCTAAGCCGAAATTGAGGCAATTACCATAGCATTAAAGAGGCGCGGTGGCTGAGCGGTAAAGCGCTTGGCTTCTGAACCGGGGTTCCCGGGTTCGAAACCTGGTGAAGACTGGGATTTTTATTTCGGGATCCTTGGGCGCCTCTGAGTCCACCCAGCTCTAATGGGTACCTGACATTAGTTGGGAAAAGTAAAGGCGGTGTGGTCGTTGTGCTGGCCACATGACACCCTCGTTAACAGTAGGCCACAGAATCAGATGACCTTTACATCCTCTGCCCTATAGACCACTAGGTCTGAAAGGGAAACTTTACTTTTTTTTACCATAGCATTACAGACAGTGGAAATTTTTTTTATGAAGGAGTACAATCACCATCAGATATTGTTGTCTTTAAAGACTCCCAATCCACTCTTCAAACACTTAAAAGCAGCACCTCAAACAGCCCAAGAGAGTTGAAAACATTAATTGTGATAATACATCAAATGATGTTAAAATTAAATATCAATATTACATTACAGTGGATCCCTGGACACATTGGAATCATGGAAAATGAAAAGGCCGATAAAAAATAAAAAAACAGGATCATCTATTGAACAAACAGATATGTCTTTTAACTACCTCACCCTAAGGTCAATGTTAGTCAACATTCACAAAGAGGAGTGGCTCAACCAATGGGCACCAGGAAACACAGGCAGAGCCATGTACAAAGAAATGACCATGCCTAACAAACTGTATTAACAGTAATAAATTGCCATCTTAACAAAATATATTGCACACAACTCTCCATTTGTAGACACTGCGCCCACCCTTATGAAGCCGTAACCATATCCTCTTTGAATGCCCCTTCCTAATCCACCTTAGGAAAACCCTACTACCACTACAGCCCAACATAACCAACACCCGGTACACCAGTGCTGAACAACTGAAGAAAACAGCACACTATTTTTTCTTGTCACAGCCTGCAAAAGAGCTGACAGCTCAGCAGCAAAAAGCTGGCTAGAAGAAGAAGAACACTCAATGGATATCGTGGCTGATCTTAGTAATTGTAAAAAAATAAGTGTTAATTTAAAAAATAACCGTTCTTTTTGTATCTTTTCGTATCATATAAAATAAAATACAAATAAAAGATGATTACGGCCTACGCGTTTCCCTAGGTCAATCTAGTCATGCATGTTAATCAAAACTCTTCCAATTTATTCCTGGCTCTTATAGCAATAGGAAATATGAAAAAAACATGCATATATGTAACCCTGCCGGACCAAATTAAACAAAGGACGTTTGCGCCACGAGGCCTTTATCAGCTACAAAACAAACAAAAAATAACAAACACTTAACACAAAATAGTCAACTTAACTTATCTGTCCGATGTTGTTCTCTATCGAGGCAGAAAAGAAATGAGCTACGGTGGTGTAAAAGCGTGGGAAATCGGAAGGGGGCGGAGATGCCAGGCAAAGATAAATGGGAAAAGGGGCTTAGTGTTAGTGCCCATCGCATATTAAATACAAGTGTTCTGGTTGTTGATACCGTTAGGTTGGAGGGTACCTGACATGTAAATAAGTTCGTTTTCGATCTGCAGACGGGTGTTTTTGTCGTTGCATTGTTGTATGGCAGTGACGAGGAGGTCGGTGGTACCCCTATGAGTTGTGTTATTAAAATGGATAGAGACGGGCTTAGTTGCAAAATTACGAATGTCTCTAAGGTGTTCTTGGAGTCGTGTTTTTAAGGTTCTGCCTGTGTCCCCAATATAGATCATTTGACACCTTGAGCATATTATAGCATATATGACTCCTCTACGAAGCAGGACGTTTTAGCGCCGCCGTTTTGGCGCCGTTTTGGCGCGAAGGTCGTTTTGGCGCGAGCCGTTTTGGCGACGGGACGTTTTGGCGCGAAATACATTATGTACGTTTATTTTTTTTTCTTTTAAAAGAATTATTCATATCTATGTTTTGCATGAGTGTTTGTGTTAAGACATATTTTTCACGTACTAAATGTAAATGTGTGTTTGTGTTTAATAAACATTTGGCTTGTGCATGTGTGTTTATTAAGAGGCACACTTTTATTTTCAAAAAAGTTTTTTAAGATATTACTTTAAAATTAAAAACAAAAATCGCGTGAGAGAGGGGAGGGGTGGAGGAAAGAGTATATACAAGGAGTGAAATGTGAGAAGAGAGGGGGCGGGATAGGTGTCACATGTAATGACCATTCCCAAGGAGATGATCGCCAGACGCATGACGCCAACGACCAGTGATCGGTGCTGGTCTTGTCTTCATTTGTTTAACTCTGCCTGCGTCAATGCGAGATGTGTCACCCAAATCACCCCTACCCAATTTCTAAAAATATATCTTTTCACGTTAGAGTTTGTAATGACCACATTCCGTGTCTTGATCTTTACTATGTGTGGAGTTATTGTCATTCAGCGTAATAGAGCTTTAGATGTTAACATGGTTTTGTTATATTAAAGTGTGACACTTAGCTAGTTCGTATATTACACTAACGTCAAATAAAAAAAATCTTTTGGAAAGAAATCCAAAAATGTCATCCAGTGCGATTAGCAGAACTCACATATAGCCTGTCATTACCATTCAGGAATCTGACTTATTATAGGCTTATAGACTTATTATAGGCTTATAGACTTATTATAGGCCTATATTAATGAAATAAGCAAAACCTTTATAATTAAAAAAAAAACAATTCGCTGAACTGTGTTAGAATTCATACTATACATACATATTATGGTAGAGTGAAATAAACGTTGTTATAAAAGCTAGGTGCTTATTAAATTATCGTCAAATGATATCTCGCGCCAAAACGTCCCGTCGCCAAAACGGCTCGCGCCAAAACGTCCCGTCGCCAAAAAGGCGGGGCCAAAACGGCGGCGCCAAAACGTCACGTACCGACTCCTCTACTATTACAGTTAAATTTGCCACCGATGTTAATGGTCATTTTAGGACAGGTGATGGTGGGGGTGGCGAGTGTGTGTTTGCAGATCTGACAGTTACGTCGCTTACAAGGCCAAGTGCCAGGTTCATTCGAAATGTTGTGGGGTTTAGTGTGCACTAATATGTCTTGTAGGTTTTGGTCTCGCCTGAATACCACAATTAAACTTGTATTATTTGAAAATACGTCACTTTAGTGTGAGCTTGCGCTCCCAGAGCTAGTTTTATATGCAATTTTGCTATTTTTTATATGTATTTTTGTTGTATAGGTTAGATCTATTTTTATATATTTTATTTTTATAGGTTAGTGTCAGATTTTATAATTGTACTTCCGCATATTTATATAGGTTAGTGCGGAATAGTATAAAAGTAATGTACTACATGCTGTCTTAAAACAGTTGAGTGTACATTTGACCAGTGGTCAGTACCATATCTGTCTGTGTGACAGCTGAAGATCTTTGTGGTCTGTCGTCTAATTATTTTATTATTCTGTACCTGGGACGGCCTGTAAGTTTGCTATTGCTACTGCTTTTAACTGCTGCTTTAAACTGCTTTTAGCTGCTGAATATTACTGCTGTGTTATTGCTGCTGTAGAGTGTAGATCTAGGCTAGGAAATCTAGTGTTATTTTCATATTTTGTTTCTGTAGTGACTAGTGTAGTGTTGCCTTAGACTTAGACATTAGTGGTTAGTTATAGTTTGTTTCTGTTCTTAGTGAATACTAAGATGTTCTTGTTTTAGTTTTAGTTATGAGTTGTTTATAGTAGTAGGATATTGAAGATCTAGACTAGTTTATTGTAGTGTGTTTGTGTAGATCTAGGTCTAGTGTAGTAGTTGTAGTGATTTAGTTAGATAGTTGGTTTGATCAGTTTGTGTTAGTTAGTTTGGTTAGTTTGTTAGTGTTTGTAGTGGCGTAGATTTAGAGGGTTAGTATTAGTTGTTTTCATTGTAGTGTATATATTATATTTTACTATTGATTTATTTTTATGTAAATAAGTGTCTCTTTGTTTTATTTAATTTGAAGTAAAGTTTCGTTATTGCTTCTTCTTAGTTAGTTAGTATAGTTTAGTATGTCTGGTTGCTTAGGTGACTCTAGCCCGTTGGTCGTAGATTGAGGTGTCACAGATTGAGCCCACCCAGTAGCGCTAACATCTGCCTACTGTTAAATAATTTAATGTTGAGCAGAAGAGAATAGGTCTCCCACTCGCGCCTGCCTGACCTGCTCACATTAGTTTAATTATCGATATCAAATCGTTCCGTATTTTCAACTTAATTTTTTTTTTATGTCAAATGACTTTTTTTTTCAAAAATATCGATAATAGGTCGTTCAGAATTTTTTAAAAAGGAAGTAATTAACTAGAAACGATTATTGAAAAACACTTTTTAGACTTATTTTACATTGAATTTAAGAGAGGTTTTTGTTTTATATGTTAAGAATGTTCCGCATTTGTTACATTACTTAAATTTTCTTACAAATCGTCGCCAAAATAGTACCGAATTTTATATGAAAAATCTACTAACACAAATAACTGTTTGAAATCCCTCTTCTATTAAATAAAACAAATTATTTTCTTCTCATTTACGAATATCGGTTGTTCCGGATTTTTATGAAACACATTCTAACTCTATTTTTGTAAAATCGCAGTTCTGTCGTACATTACAGTTACTTTTCTAGCTAAACGTTTTAAAATGTAATTATCGTTAATATTATGTTCCGATTTTAAAGAAAAACAACTTTCTAACACCGAAATTTGGTAAAAAATATCTCCGGAAGGTTATGGTACATCTAATTTTTTATACGAAACCATTCAATAAATTTAATTAATGGTTTTAGATTTATCTAGAATTCTCTTTTTCTCTCACTATTGCGATGTTTCGGAAGGAAAATTAAAGGTTAATCAAATTTTCAATAGTTTTTAATTGTTTTTTTTTTCGATATTAACATGACGGACGGACAGACTGACAGACAAAATGCACAAAAAATGCGGCTTTCATGTAAATAATATTTATAATATTTTTAAATGAGTTCTATTAGAACTCTGTGGAACAGAGGTCAGGCACCCTCAAGAAATCTCTCTTGTTAATAAAAACAATTATTGTTACTAGCCCATTGTGACGTAATGGATTTTTTTCCTTTGGCGTCATATGAATGAATTCTTCATTATTGTAATTCTAAAAGAATTCACTCGGTGCACCAATGTCTATGATCCCTCGATAACTGGCTCGTATTGATGAAGCCATTTTTTAAAATCTAACTAGGCCGTGTGACGTAATGAATTTTTTTCCTAATCTAGATTTTTTAAACTAGATCTAGATTATTTTTTTTACAGTATATCTAGATTTTTTAAACTAGATCTGGATTTATATTGTAATTAAAATCTTTGTAGAGTCTAGATCTAGAATTTCTAGGTCTAGTTTAGACTGATATAGACTAAATTAAGATATAGAATTTCAATTTCTAGACATAAAAAGTAGATTTTGAATTCCAAATTGCAATGTTCTAATATACTAAAACTAATATACTATTTTTCAATTTAATGTTGCATTTAGTCTATTGATAGACTATCTAGGATTTTTTTTGGCATAAATCTATTCTAAATTACATCTAAATTATTCCAAATTTATATTATAGATCTAGATCTAGTAGATACAGATCTTAGCAGTGCTAAATCAGAAGTTTAGTTTATGTATTGCATAAGATAAGATAAGATGTAGATCTACATCCTCATTCTAGTTCTGTTTAATTGAAAATGCCAATAGCTCTGTTGATAACTGTGCTGAGACATCGAAGTACAAGCAAGTTATATGTGTTTTTTTCATTTTTTTTTTCAATTACAAATCAATGCTAAAAGATGATCTAAAATCGCTCGTCTGACATATTGTACATATTCGGTTGATTCCATGCCGTATTGTGTAATATATCTCTTTATCAATAATAGGATATTAGTTTGTAACCAGTTTGTTATTAAGTTAACAGCAATGCCTGGTCGTGCGTGCTGAATTGATTATCACGACGGTCCCGGGTTGTTTGTTTGTTTCTTTTACATGTTTTGGTTGTTCCTTCAGAGTTGAAGATTGTTTACTTCCTAGTCCAAACCTCCCGCAGGACGACGGGGGATGGGAGCGGGCATTGTGTGAACCATTACCATCGATAAATCCGAACGGCAGTCCAGTGCGCAAACTGCATGACCAGGCAGGGTTTATATTCTCAGTGCCATCCTCCGTCGTCCATCGAGAAGTTAATAATTTTTAACTTAGAAGGAACATCCGAAACATTTAAAAGAGAAAAAACATTTTTTTTTATAACGGTAAATGAATCTTTCAAACATCATTACTTTTAACCATCAAAATTAAATCACATCTTGAATATTCCTTGCGAATAGGCGGATCCGACATGGATCCGACTTCGACGGGGGCCGCCTCTGAGCTAGTGTGATAACACAAACTCTCTTTGTAACCTTGTTTTTTTTAAATTTCCAATCATTATTTCAATATCTCAATTTTTTTTTCAATATCAATACCTTAAATCTTTCTTTAAATGCTTTTATTGTTGTATCAAGTATGGTATAGAAAAAGAAGATTTTAAAATAGTGTAATGGTCTGTATGTGGAATGGTGTGAATGTGGAATGGTGTGAATGTGAAATGGTCTGAATGTGGAATGTTCTAAATGTGGAATGGTCTGTATGTAAAATGGTCTGAATGTAAAATGGTCTGTATGTGGAATCATCTTAATGTAAATGTGGAATGGTCTAAATTTGGAATGGTCTAAATTTGGAATGGTGCAAATGTGGAATGGTCTAAATTTGGAATGGTGCAAATGTGGAATTGTGCAAATATGGACTGGTGCAAATGTGGAATGGTGCAAATGTGGAATGGTGCGATTGTAGAATGGTGTGAATGTGGAATGGTGTGAATGTGGAATGGTGTGAATATGGAATGATGTGAATGTGGAATGGTGTGAATGTGGAATGGTGTGAATGTGGAATAGTGTGAATGTGGAATGGTGTGAATGTGGAATGGTGTGAATGTGGAATGGTGTGAATGTGGAATGGTGTGAATGTGGAATGGTGTGAATGTGGAATGGTGTGAATATGGAATGATGTGAATGTGAAATAGTGTGAATGTGGAATGGTGTGAATGTGGAATAGTGTGAATGCTTATTGAAAGAAAAAGAAGGGAAGTTAGTGAAACAAAAGATGTAAAAAGTATAAAGACTATTGATATTGCTTATCTTTTGTATCAAGCTAAATATATGTATGGACTTTGCAGTTCTATGTTTATTACAAAAGCGTCTTATGTTCTCGTAACATTCCTATTGCTTCCAGAATAATATTAGTGAGATTTTTATCCTGGCTTAAGTATATCAACCCTTTTTAAAATTCTTTCAATGCTTCCAATGCTGATTTAACATAAATAATAAATATAGTATGTCATATAAAAGATGTAACACATTAATTAAACACTTCTTAATTTAATACAGAGATCATTATTCTAGTATTCAGTCATTCGTAGTGTTTTCAGTTATCTCCACCAATGCATCATACAATTAACCCCTGTTTGCAATTCAAGAGAAATGATGGCCTCTTTTCTAAACTTCTATTGTGTTTCAGAAAAAGGTTTCAAAGTGAGTGTTGATGATTCTGTTGTCATAATGTTTGTGTTAGAATTCAATGCTTAGAAAAAATTAAATAGCTCATGAATGATATTTTAAAAAATTTACATTTTGTAAGAAATGTTTTTGCGTAATTAAGAATTCGCTTAACGGGGTACAAACAAAACAAAATTTAAGGTCTACATTAAAATACTAACAATAACATAACACTTGGTTTTGTAAACGTACAGTTATTTACTTTATTAATTTTCTATAGGCTATAAACAGTATTCTATTTTTTGTGAACATTATTTCATGTTCTATGTAACTTCTGCAAGTGAAAGATTTTTATGTGAAAGAACTATATTATTCTACACATTTTTTGACTCCCTACTTTTTTCTTTGATGATATTTGTCACACTTTCACACTTTGAACAATTGCTTTTATCAATTTTTTCTTAAACAAAAGAGCAGTGGGGATGCCGGAACTATGGGCGTCCCCAGGATACTTTACAGGGGCATGCAATATGCCAACTATGGCTCAGAGTTGTAGCTATAGCTATTTTATTACGGAGAATATTAAAGAAAAGAACTGGTGGAATAGCTCAACATGGAAGACCTACTAAAGGGACTTCGAGGAAACTTTACATTGTTCAGAAATTGGCCTTCTAATTAACAGATTGTAGTAGTAACCTGTAATACTGGTCAACCAAAAGAAAAACAAAGTCGTAAACTTTTGACTAGCAACTACCCGTGTTGATTAAAGTTCAACTAAGAGATGTAACGGAATTGAATGAACCTTCAAAAATGTACCTTCAAAAATGTACCTTTAAAAGCTATTTTGTCAGTCATCATAGAGCTTAACAAACATTTTTCATGCGGACCAATGATCAAAGGGTTTTAACAAATTCTTCAGTGTTTCTAATCAAAGTCAAAGACGAGGAGGTGACCAATTTTGTGTTATTGAAAATTGTAGGAGGGGAAAAATTGAGAATATAATTTTATATATTGTGATGGATGTTTTTTCTGTACTGAAGTCAACTGTAGATGATTGTTAGATTTCATTTACTCAGCAAGCGTTTGGGTTTCTTGTTCGGGTGTATTCAATGTAGTTGAACGACACAGATAATTAACACACATTGATTTTAACTAGTGAAAAGATGTGGTCAACACTGATGAACACTGAATAATAAGTTTAATTCAATAAAAGGCCACAGTCAGAGTCTCTGTCAAATAAAACACGTCTTTATCCAAGAGAATCTTATCGCTAACAGATTTTTCAGTCTCTAACCCAAAATATCCCAAGCGTCACTAGTCCCGTTCAATATAACTAACTAATAATATTGTTACAAATGAACAGTGATAGGTAGAGGTCAACGTATGACCCCGGCGAGATGACACAGCAACTAGTGTTCCCTGGAATCTACATGTGCAAACAAAGACAGGATGTGACGTTTCCTCACGTGTTATTTCAGAGAATACTAGCCGTGTTTGTGCAACTTTGGACAAGCGATTAGGGACTCTATATAAGCCAGAGAGTTAATGTGAAAGTCAGTCGTATGGAGTCGTATGAGCCGTTACAGTCGATACAGACGATGTAAGACGTGTGCGGCTCTGTGGAAGAGAAATGTGTACGACTCGATGCAAGTTAACTAGGGTAGAGTTAACTGGAGTGGACTACTGTCGTTAAAGTCTATACAGCGAACTACAGTGGACTTGAGCCGTTACAGTCGATACAGTCGATGTAAGACGTGTGCGGCTCTGATTCGGTAGACTTGAGTACGACTTGGTTCAGCTTTGGGAGACCTGGAGCGACACTGGGAAGTGTGTCGTTGGTCTGTTCTGTGGAATACGGCTCGATGCAAGTTGAGAAGAGATGAAGTGCAACGAAGTGAAGAGATGCAGTGCAACGAAGTATAGCTAACTGTAAACTGACAGATATTGTACAGTCTTCTACGCTACATGTTACAGTAATGTTAGAGTTAATAGTCATTAAATTTATATGCAACTGAAAGTTTAGTCGTCAAGTTCTTTGCTGTGTTTTTATTTGTTTGCCAACTAATACATCTAGCCAGAAGATTCAGAAATACGTAACAATTGGTGTCAGAAGTGGGATCTTTCTGGCTAGAATGTGTTCCATTAAACTTCTTTTTGAACTTGACATGAAAGAACTTAGACAAGAGCTTCGAGAAAGAGGTCTACAGCTTAACGGAAATAAGGAAACGCTAACAGCACGTCTCAGACAAGCCCTGTTGGAGGAAGATGAGAATCCGGACACCTGCCAATTTGAAATCAAACTTAATATGACGGAGCTCCTGAGAACTTTGCAATACAAAATGAACTCGGTGAAAGAGAGCATTAAGAAGATAGAATCAGAAATCAACACTAGATTTTCTTCATTTAACCAGTTGATCAGCATCATGAATGAGAATGAACAAATAGCTACCACGCCCAACAAGACAGAAGAACAAACGAGAAACATGATGAACGAGCTACTGAACACTCAGCAGTATCAGATTGAGTCGACAGATGAAAGAGCTACACCATTGTCCAACCAAGGATGTGGCGATACAGACAATTACGATAGGCATGTTGGTGATGGTTGTGCTGTCTGTGACTGTGATAGCAAACCAAACGAATGTGGCCCACAAAAAATGAAAAGAGACGGTAGCTGTTACTATTTCAACGAAAAGCAGAATGAGACCTCTGAAGAAACAATAGAAGAGACCTATAGTTTGACCGAAGCTTTAGCTACAGATAAACCTGATATGAGTACCTCAACCAGCCAAACAGATCAAGACAACGTTGGGTCTGCGTCCAAGCCTGTTGCTGTGGGCCTTAAAGACTTCTGTCTTCTATCTGCCAGTGTCTACGAGAGGAACTCGAAACTTGATTACTGCAACAATGCGTTTGACAAGAACTGTACGTACGTAGCTTTGCAAGAAGACTGTGAATGCCAAGAAACACACCAAGAAGCTCTAAACTGGACAGAAGCTTGTCCAGCTGTCAAGATCAGCGCGAGAAGTCCTGGTCAAAGTCAAGGAAACACAATAGAATCTGATGCTGAAGTTGATGGACCTTTGCACGTTGAATGTTATCAACCTGCCCCACAGGCGAGTGCTCCAGACTCGGATGAAGGTGATGACGTGTTTGACACCTTACCTTCAAGTGGACTTGCAGCTCATTCGCAAAGCACCCATCGAAGAATAATGCTGAAGCAACTTGTTAGATCAACAGTTTTGATGACTACAGCTATGAAATGCAATGCCTTCCTATGTGCTAAGTCGCTGCCATCAGCATTGATCGACAATAAAGCAAGACAACGACAACGACATCAACGCAACCAAAGAAATATCAAATTGAGGAGGCGGAGAAAGCGACACATGCAGAGTGAAACGTGGATGGCTCTAACAAGATCAAGATACAAATCCACCCCTTCTCCCACTGATAGACCCCCACCTGCATTTATGAAACTCCACAGCCCATGTTGTTAGAAAACAAGCCCACCACTTCTCCCGTTGATAGACCCCCACCTGCACTAATGAAACTCCACAGCCCATGTTGTTAGAAAAGATTATGTCCGGGACCATCAAACCAAAGAAGAAAGCCTTACGAATCAGTTGAAAGTGTGAAGCCACTAAAGAATAATCTAAGAACATTCCTCATGAGAATAGGTTGATGAAGTATAACAGAGGTTTTAGAAGAACGATAATCAAGCCAGAAGCAAGAAGGACAGAACAAGTGTAAGATGCCAGAACTGTGAAGTGAGTAACCATCTGAGATAGAACTGTACAAATAAAACTGTACGAGAAGATCAACCCAACAGGCATCGTACAAAGCCAAAGTCAGTTGCTGTTGTAAGAAGAACATGTGAATATTGCTGTACTGTAATGAACCTGGTCATCTCTGAAGAAGCTCTGGAAAAAGCCCTAACCCATCTGGAAAAAGATGCTTAAAAATGTAAAACTCAGCCAGTGAAGCACGAACTCGTTAGAATGCTGATGAATTTTCTCGACAAGAGTGCCTAATGTCGTCATCTGAAGGTCGATGTTTCCATACCAAGATTGATGAAAACATTTGTGAGGAACTGCTGAAAAATTAGGATTTGGCTCCCATTCTTCTATGCAAAGAAGATGGACAACTGCCAGATTGAAAGAACATCTCTAAGAAGGGGGCAACCACCAAAGCTTCCTAATTGATCGTCGATCGATTTCATCAGTATCGTGATGAAGTAGAATCTGTTCGGGACGAACAGATCTAAGAAGGGGGCAGTGTTACAAATGAACAGTGATAGGTAGAGGTCAACGTATGACCCCGGCGAGATGACACAGCAACTAGTGTTCCCTGGAATCTACATGTGCAAACAAAGACAGGATGTGACGTGTCCACACGTGTTGTTCCAGGGGACGAACAGATCTAAGTAGGGGGACAGTTACTAATGAACAGTGACAGATAAAGGTCACTACGTGTGACCCCGACTTGATGACACTGCATCGAGTGTTTTCTGGAATCTACGTGTATAAATAGAGACAGGATGTGACGTTTCCTCACGTGTTATTTCAGAGAATACTAGCCGTGTTTGTGCAACTTTGGACAAGCGATTAGGGACTCTATATAAGCCAGAGAGTTAATGTGAAAGTCAGTCGTATGGAGTCGTATGAGCCGTTACAGTCGATACAGACGATGTAAGACGTGTGCGGCTCTGTGGAAGAGAAATGTGTACGACTCGATGCAAGTTAACTAGGGTAGAGTTAACTGGAGTGGACTACTGTCGTTAAAGTCTATACAGCGAACTACAGTGGACTTGAGCCGTTACAGTCGATACAGTCGATGTAAGACGTGTGCGGCTCTGATTCGGTAGACTTGAGTACGACTTGGTTCAGCTTTGGGAGACCTGGAGCGACACTGGGAAGTGTGTCGTTGGTCTGTTCTGTGGAATACGGCTCGATGCAAGTTGAGAAGAGATGAAGTGCAACGAAGTGAAGAGATGCAGTGCAACGAAGTATAGCTAACTGTAAACTGACAGATATTGTACAGTCTTCTACGCTACATGTTACAGTAATGTTAGAGTTAATAGTCATTAAATTTATATGCAACTGAAAGTTTAGTCGTCAAGTTCTTTGCTGTGTTTTTATTTGTTTGCCAACTAATACATCTAGCCAGAAGATTCAGAAATACGTAACAATATAAACTAAGTGCCTAACAATATCTAAATTATGTATGCTAATATATGAATAATGGTAAAACTAGTATTTAAATAGTTATTTGTATCAGTTAAAATCAAACAATTTTCCTACATAAGACCTACACAAGGTTCAGTTTAGAAATGTCACTTCTCGAAACACTCCGAACAAAAATTCTTTAGGCCTTCTAATCGATACCAAGTTTTCTTGTATGAATCAAATCAAAGAATATCTTACTAAGTTTTTCATTATAGAGGAAATAGACAAGGAAGTTGCTGGTACAGCAAAGGATGTTGACAAACGCTGATATTTCCACAATTAAAAAAGTCAATAATGGAGATTTGAGTTCCACTGTTGCAAACACGCTAATCAGTGTGGTAATGGTGTGGGTGATAACGAATATAAGGCATGTAGTCACTAGAGTCCGAGTGGTTCTGGGTGACCAGTTGTGCTTTTTGCTCACGTTGGTCAGCTTCCGCCGATGAGAGATGGAAACATAGACCTTGATGCCGATAAGAACGCAGCCTAAACTGATAAAACAGATGGGCACCCATGACGCCAAAGCTTCCAGGGCGTATGCTGACAACGTGTACAGTATGCTGAAGTTTTTAATCAGAAATTCGGTGCTGGTGATAAAGGCAACTTTATTTCCGCTAGACAGCTGGATATAGTCCAATCGCCTATAAAACGTCTGGACAATGGCGGAGGGCAGCCAAATGATATAAGCTATACCACAGGATACAGTAACTGATTTAATGTTGACTATCCTAGTAAACGTCACGGGAAAGTACACAGCGAATATTCGTTCGATGGTAATAATTATCGGGATCGAAGCGCTGATTGTCCGGCCCCAAACTCCTACAAAGATAAAAAATTGCTGTGAGACGTAGAGAAACTGGTTCATTGTGGTATCATATTCATATGTGCAGTAGCCAGGTTTGGACTTTATTGGTCCAAATAATCGAATCTTGTCGCCAAAATTTAGGTTTGTAAACATATTCATGGAGTCAGCCAAAACTAGTGCAAAAAGCAAAATGTTAGACGTCTTCCTGAGTCCACTTTTGGTCAGTATGATCAGACATAGTCCATTGATAAAGAGTCCCAAGAGAGATAACAAAGGATTGATAAAACAATTGAAAGCTTGGAAAGGGTACAAATAATCTTGAGAGCCCAGAAAACAGTAGAAGTTGTAATCATTTCTAACAATTACTTGAGGTTTACTTGTATTAATTGAAAACGTTGTAGTCTGGTAGTTTACTGCCAACTTATCGAACATACTATCCGTTACATTCATTTTCTTCCAGTCTCTCGTGCTTCCTGATGTGTATACTTATAAGAAGCTGTGAATGGAAAAATAAAGATAGTGCTAATACTATTTTTTTTTATTTTTTTTTTTAAAACATTCTCACGAAAGTTAATAGTATTTTTTCGATCTTGTCTTATTGTTTAAGTTAAGGATAATGAAATTAAAAACTATTCTACATATGTCCTTAATCCATTTTTAGTGGCCCCCGAAAGGGGAAAAGACGCTATTAGTTTTGTGCGAAATGTCTGTCCGTCCGTCCGTCCCGTTTAGATCTCGAAAACTAGAAAAGATAGTGAAAATCCGACATCATAATATTTTAGTCCATTCAAAGTTCTGATGCAACGGCTACTTTTTTCTTTTCTAAAAGCGAAAAATTTTATTTTTTAAGCACTTATGCCAGCAGTTTTTTTTCATAAAAATAAACCACTTTTACAACTATTCACTATTAATAGTAACAAACACGGGAACCGCTTTAGTAGGCGAGATAACAATTTACCATATTTTTAACAAATTTATGCAAATGGTTTTAAGACTTATGGTAAAAATATAATTTTTTTTACATTTGCATTGCTACGTTATGTAAGTTCTGTCCTACTAATTACTACATTTACCAAAAAAAAAATATTTAAAGAAATAATTCTATTTAGTATGCATATAAGTTAGACATAATTTAAAAAAAAAAAAGTTAGTTTTCGTATTATCGCGTCAACTGCAATGCAATGCAAAGGACATTCACCAATTAACTAAAGGATTTATTTTTTTTTACGGAAAAGTTATTCTTGAGGAATTGAATAAGAGATTGACCCTTCACAAAACAATTAGATCAATTAGATATTCATTATAAGACATCAGTTAAGCCAGGTTCGAGTTTAACTTCACATTCACTTTCCCCTATCCTTTGGTCTGCTGGACCGCTGGGGCACCATACAAGATCTGTCAACCTTCTTTCCTGCCTTTTACCTGCCTGGGTGGACAACTTCGGGGGCCGATTTTAAGTTTGTGTTTCTACACAAACTGTCTTTGTAACCTTGTTTTGATCTAAATTTAAGTTTCAAGAGATTAAGTAAAATCAAAGCAGTTGACTTCATCTATCTATCTATCTATCTATCTATCTATCTATCTATCTATCTATCTATCTATCTATCTATCTATCTATCTATCTATCTATCTATCTATCTATCTATCTATCTATCTATCTTTATCTATCTATCTATCTTATCTTATCTTATATAATACAGACGTTACTTCAAAAAAGAAGATGATTACGTCCTACGCGTCATGCATTTAGTCATGCATATTAACCAATGACTTAAATTCTGCCAAGTCACTGGTTTTCCTGGCTAGCTCAGGCAACCCATTCCATGCTCTAATAGCACTAGGGAAGAAGAAGTATTTGTACAAATGTGTCCTAGCATATGGGACGAGAAATGTGCCTTTATCTTTGTGTCTTTCAGAGTATTTTATTAAATTTTGTTTTTGTATTTGAAGATTATGGTTCACTGTTTTATGTATGATTGCTACTTTACTTTTGAGCCTTCTGTCCTGAAGGCTTTCTAAATTTAGTGATTTACTAAATGTGTTACTCTAGTCAAATGTGAATATTCGTTTGTTATGAATCTCACTGCTCTATTTTGTGTCTGTTCCAGTTTCCAAATGTTTTCTTGAGTTGAGGGGTCCCAAACGGAGGATGCATATTCTATTATTGGCCTAACCAAGGTTAAATAACATTTTAGTTTTATGTTCTTATTTGATTTATAGAAATTTCTTTTAATAAATCCTAATGCTTTGTTTGATTTTTTTGTAGTTTCATCAATATGTGGATTCCATGACAGTTTTTCATTTATTATAACACCCAGGTATTTTGCGTTTTTAGTCTGTGTTACTGGTTTGCCATGAATAAGATAAGTGGAATTAATTTGTTTTAGTTTTTTTGTTACTCTTAACAACTGACATTTTCTGGGTGGAAAGACATGCTCCAATTTGATTCCCATTTCTGTAATTCATCTAATTCTCTTTGTAAAATATCTGTGTCTTGTGTTGTTTTTATTGTTCTATATATTATGCAATCGTCTGCAAATAATCTGACTTTTGTTCCTGAAGTAATGCAATTTGGTTAATCATTTATGTAAATTAAAAATAGTAGTGGACCCAAGACTGTTCCTTGAGGTACACCTGAGTTTACTGTTATCGGTGTTGATTTAGAGCCATTTATTATTTTAGTTTGTTCTCTCCCTATCAGAAAATCTTTAATCCACTGATGCAGTGAACCATTAATGCCGAAGTATTTTAATTTTTTAAGCAAACTATGGTGGTGAACTTTGTCAAAAGCCTTAGAAAAATCTAGTAAGATAGCATCTATTTGTTCACTATTATCTAAACCTTTTGAAAAATCATCAATTAGTCCTATTAGTTGTGTTTCACATGATCTATATTTCCTAAAGCCATGTTGGTATGGTGTGAGGACATTATGTTTGTCTCAGTGGTTTATGATGTTGCTGCATATTATATGTTCTAGGATTTTACATGTGATGCTGGTAAGTGTTACTGGTCTGTAGTTTCCTTGGTCAGATTTTTCTCCTTTTTTAAATAGGGGGGTGACATTAGCTTCTTTCCAGTCCTTTGGTACTCTGCCCTGGTTAAGTGAAGCCTGAAAGAATATTTTGAACACTGGGGCTAGCTCATTGCTTAGTTCTTTGAGTAATCTAGCTGGAATACCATCAGGTCCAGACGCTTTATTTGGTTTGGTGTTGGCTAATAGTTTTTGAATTCCATTTTCTTGTACTACTATATCTTCTATGTTGTCTACTTGGTTCAAATTCAGTAATATGTCTTTGTCTCCTGGGGCTGAGAATGCTGATGCAAAGTATTTGTTTAGGATGTTTGCTTTAGTTTCATTATCATTATGTATTATGTTATGTTCATCTTTTAATGGTGCTATGCCTGTTGTTTCCATTTTCTTAGACTTAATGTATGACCATAGGTTTTTGTTGTTATCTTTAGATATTACATTGTTTATGTATTCACTCTGCAGCTGTCTGCTTACTTTTTGGGTTAAGTGTTTAATTTTTATATACTTTTTGTAAACTCTTTCTGCATTAGTTTCTTTACATTTTCTATATAGGTTTTCCTTCTGTTTACAAAGCTTCTTTAGTCTATTATTAAACCAGCATTTATTTATTTTGTTTGCCATGTATTCAGTTGGTATATGATTTTCTATAATGCTTTTACGATGGTTTTTAATGAAATTCCAGAGGTCATCGACTACTAGCATATCCATAATATTTTGAGTGGGGGACTCGATTTTTTCCTAACTCTAACCCTAACGCCCAGTAAATCCAAACACTATATATATATATGAGAACCATCAGAGCCCTTCGAAGTA
Organism: Biomphalaria glabrata; assembly: GCF_947242115.1. Classification (NCBI taxonomy): domain Eukaryota; kingdom Metazoa; phylum Mollusca; class Gastropoda; family Planorbidae; genus Biomphalaria; species Biomphalaria glabrata. The sequence goes on from NC_074719.1 coordinate 12,935,615, forward strand.
TCAAACGGGGTAAAACAAGGCTGTGTCCTAGCACCTTGCCTTTCTGTCCAATTAGTCTATTTTTCTGACGTGTGCAGTTTTTGATCTCACATCGAGCGCCTCCCCAGGTGGCGGATAGGGGAATGCCCTCCAGATATGGTGGGTACCGGAGAAATAAAATACCCGGGGTGGACCAAAATCAAACCTGCTGCCTTGCAGGAAGTGGAGGGATCCACAAAGGCTAGGGCACCTTACCCGAAAATAAAGGCAATTATCCAGAGAGCTGAAAGGGGCAGCCCCCCAGATGGTTATGCACAGGGCTAACAACTCAGTCATATAAAAAATACTGTTACGAAAGCTAATACACACAAGAAAACCCGGACAGATCTCAACGGAAAACGACCTAGGCCTGGAAAAGGACATGATTTTTGTTTTGCGACATGCCTTTATAGAGCAGGTGCGCTAGCCCAACTTACTGAAGTGTTAAAGAAATATAGAATACCCCTTATAGCCCTACAGGAAATCAAGTGGAAAACTCGGACATTCTCAGAACCAAGGAGTATACTATATTTTATAGTGGTGGAAGCACTAACAACTTAGGTACAGGTTTTGCTGTTAAAAAGGAAATGGTAGGTAATGTCATTGGATTTAAACCTCTAAGTGATAGACTCTGCTCACTACGTTTGAAAGGAAAATTCTTCAACATATCATTTATCAATGTTCATGCCCCTACTGAAGATGCAGATGATAACACAAAAGAAGCCTTCTATGATGGACTGGAAAGAATTTATGATGAAGCACCAAAGCATGACATCAAAATAGTCCTAGGAGATTTCAATGCAAAAATTGGAAAGGAACCAACATTCAGACCAACAATTGGCAAAGAAAGCTTACATGAAGAGACCAACAATAATGGCATAAGATTAGTGGATTTTGCATCAGGAAAAGGAATGTCTATCAGCATCACAAAATTCCAACATAAGAATATTCACAAGGTTACCTGGATCTCACCTGATGGCAACACCCAGAATCAAATAGATCATATACTCATAGATAAGAGACATGGATCAGACATACTAGATGTAAGAAGTTTCAGAGGAGCTAATGCTGACTCAGACCACCTACTAGTAAAAGCTAAACTTAGACAAAGAATAAGTACCATACACAATTACCAAAGAAAGAGAGCACAGCAATATGATAGTCAAAAACTCACAAAGGATCCACTTGTTGCAGAAACTTATAGAATGGCACTCCATACGCAACTGACAACATTAGAAAAGGACAGCGAAAATAACATAAATGAGCATTGGGAAATAATAAAGCATGCTATCAAAAGAACAGCAGAAGAGGTAGTTGGATTTAAACAAAAAAGCACACGAGAAAATAGGGTGGTATGATGATGAATGCAGACAAACTATAGAAGAGAAGAACAATGCCCGAATGATAATGCTACAGAGAGAAACCAGGAACACTAGACAGCAATACAATGAAGCAAGAAGAAGGGCCACAAAAGTTGTAAGAAAGAAAAAACGGGAATAGGAAAAGTCCAATATTACTCAAATTGAGGAACTAGCAAAGGAGGGAGACATGAGAGGAATGTACATGAAAATTAAAGATGAAAAGAACGGATTTCAAGCTAGATCACACGTGTGTGAGAACAAAGATGGTCAGCTTATTACAGAAAACAACAGGGTCATTGAGAGATGGGCTGAATACTTTGAGGAGATCCTAAATACCACTGAAGATGGAGACAATGGAGAATATGAACTGCCACATGGGGAACCAGATCCCTTAGTGAACCCTCCAACACTCATTGAAACATCAGAAATAATTAGGACCATGAAGAATCACAAAGCACCAGGAGAGGACCAAATCACAGCAGAACTAATTAAATATGGAGGGAAAGACTTACATTCCAAAATACACAGACTAATATCAAGAATTTGGGAAGAAGAAGTAATACCAACAGAATGGGAAACGGCTCTTATAACCCCAATACACAAAAAAAGGATCCAAGTTAAAGTGTTGTAATTACAGAGGAATCTCTCTACTAAATGTGACTTATAAGATACTGTCTAGGCTTATAACTAAGAGACTTGGAAAATATTCAGAAGAAATCTTAGGTGACTACCAATGTGGTTTCAGACCCAACAAATCCACAACCGACCACATCTTCACACTAAGATGTATACTAGAAAAATGCCATGAATACAACATACCAATCCACCAACTCTTTATAGACTATAAAATGGCTTATGATAGTATCAGAAGGAAATACCTATATGACACTCAACAGGATTTTGGAATACCCAACAAGCTGAAAAGACTTATACATATGACATTAAACAACTCAAAAAGTACAGTCATAATACAAGGAGAACACTCACGGGAATTTAGGATTAAACGAGGATTAAGACAAGGAGACGCACTTTCCTGCATGCTTTTCAATTTAACACTGGAGAGAGTTATAAGAAATATACACATAAACACAAGGGGAACTATTACTAACTACTTCAGGAGAGAAAACACGGGTCCACAATCAACAGGGACGATATACAGCCAACCTCTACAATACCTTGCTTATGCCGATGACATTGCCTTATTGGGTAAAGAAACCTCTGACATCGCTAGAGCCTTCATACAACTAGAAGAAGCATCTCGACCAGCAGGACTTGAGGTCAATGACAGTAAAACCAAGTACATCACAATGACAAGAGACAATCAAACAGAGGGACAAAATATCAAAATCAAAACATCCAAACTTTCAAATATCTAGGAAGTACTATTAATTTCAAAAATGACCTACTAACAGAAATAAAGGAAAGAATAGCAGGAGGCAACAGGGCATTTTATAGCACCCACCATTTACTTAAGAGCAAAACGATTTCCAGGAAATCCAAGAAAATAATATACAAAACTATAATAAGACCAGCAGCAATGTATGGAAGTGAGACCTGGACACTGACAAAGACATCTGATAATTTACTTAACACATGGGAAAGAAAAATTCTTAGGAAAATCTATGGTGCCATACAGGACAAAACAGGGTGGAGGACACGCACTAACCATGAGATATATCAATTGTATGAAGACCCACCAATAGTGAACGAAATAAAAAAGAACAGACTACGTTGGGGAGGTCACCTTGAAAGAATGTCAGACAACAGAGGAGCGAAAATCATATACAGGCAAAAACCAAAGGATAGGCGACCTAAGGCAGACCCCGAATGCGATGGATTGATGATGAGGAAGCAGATCTGAAGCAGCTTGGGGTTAGGGCTTGGAGTCGAAAGGCCCAGGAGATATCTAAATGGAAGGATGTGTTAAAGCAGGCCAGAGCCTTCCATAGGCTGTAGCGCCACAGGGATGGATGGATGGATATATATATATATATATATATATATATACATGGGCGTAGCCAGGATTTTTTTTCGGGGGGGGGGTTGGGGGGATTTTTTTCTCCCCCCCCCGCGGAAAAAAAATTATATGTATTTATGTGTGTACATAATCTTTATTACATTCTGACCCTTCATTCTTTCGGAAGACGTTTATTGTGCCCTAGAATAGGTTCTTCCATGAGTTAGTGGAAAAATTGTAGATTCCCCGCTATTACTAGCAAGGGGGTCTGGTGGAGCGCTAGGAGCTCCCCAGCGCGGGGCGAAGCCCCGCCGCCAAGCACTATTTCTGATATTGAAAACCAACAAAATGCATATTCTGAGGTATCTACACTGCATTTTCCTGCTATTAAAAAGTTCTATTTCAAAAACCTAATGTGCTATTCTTACTGACTTACACCCTCCCGCGCCGTTCGGCGCATTTGCTGTTAAGCTATTTCCGTAAAATTGTAGATTCCCCGCCATTACTAGCAAGGGGGTCTGGAGGAGCGCCAGCGTGGGGCGAAGCCCCGCCGCCAAGCACTATTTCTGGTATTGAAAGCCAACAAAATAAATATTCTGAGGTATCTACACTGCATTTTCCTGCTATTAAAAAGTTTTATTTCAAAAACCTAATGTGCTATTCTTACTGACTTAGATCCTCCTTCGCTGTTCGGAGCATTTCACGTCAAGCTGTTTCCATAAAAATCTGTCACTGGTAATGTCTGAAGCCTCATCCCACCCGCCATGAGGACCTCCATGAATGAGTTGCGTCTGACCCTTCATTCTTTCTACTCTAAAATAGGTACTTTCTGGAGTTAGTGAAAAAAATTGTAAACTCCCCGTTCTTGCTAGCAAGGGGGTCTGGGGAGCGCCGGGAGCTCCCCGAGCGCGGGGCATAGCCCCGCCGCCAAGCACTATTTCCTGTATTGAAAGCTAACAAAATGCATATTCTGAGGTATCTACAGTGTATTATCCAGCTATTTAAAAAACCTAATCTGCTATTCTTATTGACTTAGACCCTACCGCGCCGTTCGGCGTATTTGGCGGCAAGATGTTTCCACAAAAATCAGTCACTAGCAATGTCTGAAGCCTCTTCCCACCTGCTCTGAAGACCTCCATGAAAGTGTGGCGCTAAATTGTACTAGGATATCATTGCAACTCTTCTTATGCGCAATTCATTTTGTCGGAGAACATGTCCAGCAAACCTCATGCGTCGCTCTTGTACAATCTTACTAAGGGGTCGACTCCCAGTTCGGCATAGGATTTCCTTGATTTAGACCCGATCTCTATAACTGACTCCTAAAATCTGTCTTAGCCATTTTTGTTGAGCCACATTTAGTGTTTTTCAATTTCGGCAGATGACTATTCACTGCAGTTTATTAATGGAGCCCAGCCACTGGTAAAAATGTGTAACCTCTCTTGAATACGCTCTTGGAATTAAGTGACTGTAGTTTGCTTTAGATTTTATATCGAAAAGAGAAGTTTTATCGTCAAAATCATCTGTTGGGGGTTTCCCAGTTCAAAATGCTCTTTAGGGGGATCTTAAACTCAAAACCATCTGGAGGGGGTTTAAACTTAAAAAAAAAGCCATCTGTAGAAAAGGGGTTTAAACTCAAAACCCCGATTGGATTGGCTACGCTCAAATAATTTTAGTGTGTAATTTGCTTTTTTTTTATATTGAAGAGGAGGTCTATCGTAAATTTTGGAGGGGGTTTTAAAATCAAAATTTTCCTTAACTGTGCACTTGGAATTTGGGGATTAGGGGTTTTAAAACTCAAAACCCCCTGGTAGGGGTTTTAAACTCAAAACCCCTTTAGCTGTGCTGGGGCAGTAATGGTTTAGTATTAAAATCTCACCTAAAATTAACAAAATCAAAGCAAAAAATCAGTCACTAAAGTCCGTCTTTCCCTTCCCCCCCCCCCTTGGTAGGGGGTTTCAAACTCAAAACCCCATGGTTGGGGTTTTAAACTCTAAACCCCATGGTTGGGGTTTTAAACTCAAAACCCCGTTGGCTGCGCTGGGGCAAGCGATGGTTTAGTATTAAAATCTCACCTAAAATAAAGAAAATCAAAGCAAAAAATCAGTCACCAAAGTCCGTCTCCCCCCCCCCCCCTAGGGGGGGGAGATTTCATTTCGGGGGGGGGGGTTTGAACCCCAAACCCCCCTTCCCTGGCTACGCCCATGTATATATATATATATATATATATATATATATATATATATATATATATAATATATATATGTATGTATGTATATATAATAGAGAAAAACAATAATGGTCATATCTCAACTAGAGCAGTGTTTCTCAAACTTCGGCAAAAACAAAAGGTGGCCCTGCTTTTAGAAGCTAGGGGGTCTAATTGAGCGCTGTAAGCTCCGACATTGGGGTTTGGGGAGAAGCCCTGACGCTAAGCGTCTTCTTGCATTGGTCACTGCTAGAAACACATTTTTTTTACATCTACATTCGATGAAGTCCAGTAGGGAATCGGCGCCTGCAGGGGCACCATTCATTCGTTGGTCGTTAGAAAGGCTTTTATCCAACTACCAGGCCTGGACATGGGATTCTCCAACTCCTGTCCTGTCTGAGGGCTCCCAGCGGTAGACGGTCATATCGGTTGACTGGGCCAGACCGGACCGTGCCGCGTACACAGCGCACCGTCCCCGTTCCTGGACCCCACTCGCTACAAGTGGCCGAGAACAGCTAAGCAGGACGTTTTGGCGACGCCGTTTTGGCGACGCCGTTTTGGCGACGCCGTTTTGACGACGCCTTTTTGGCCCCGCCGTTTTGGCGCGAAGGTTGTTTTGGCGCGAGCCGTTTTGGCGACGGGACGTTTTTGGCGCTAAATACATTATGTACGTTTATTGTATTATTTCTTTTAAAAGAATTATTCATATCTATGTTTTGCATGAGTGTTTGTGTTAAGACATATGTTAGAATTCATACTATACATACAATATTATGGTAGAGTGAAATAAACATTGTGATAAAAGCTACGTGCTTATTAAATAATCGTCAAATAATATCTCGCGCCAAAACGTCCCGTCGCCAAAACGTCTCGCGCCAAAACGTCTCGTCGCCAAAACGCCGGGCCAAAACGGTGGCGCCAAAACGTCACGTACCGGCTATTTGTTCCATCCCTACCCCGAGTAAGATAAAAAAACAAAAACAAAAGCTCACCCAGGGAGACCTGCAAGGGCCTGGTTCGCTACTCGTACTTAGCCTATCAAGTTCCACTACTAGACGTTTCCACTGAAGTTCTGATGCAACGGCTATTTTTTTTTCTTTTCCGAAAGTGAATCATTTAATTTTTTTAAATTATATATGCAAGCAGATTTTCAAAAATTACACCATTTTTAAATGGAAAAAATTAAGGGAAGGTAACTTTTTTTAAAAAAAGGTCATGGACTTCTTTGTTAATTATTAATAACTCAAGCTTCATTCATAGACTCACGCCTCGGTACACAAAATTTGCATCTAAGGTCACAACAGAAAAAGTGTCAATGGATCATTATACAGTATATTTATTTATTAACTAACTCATTGAATGCAATACTGATTCACATGTTGTTTTAAAAAAAGAATTTTGATACGAACTTCGTTTTAGTTGTAAGTTTCATTAATCACTTGACAAACTAAATAAGACTAAATAGAGCACAGATCTATATATATTAATAATATATATATATTTATATATAAATTAAAAATGTATTAATAATTTGAATACAATTTTAATTATTAAGGCAATAACTTATCTTCTGACAGCTTAGAGATGAAGATTTATTTATTATGTAAACAGTAGTATCACATTAAGAAATGAATCGGATACGAACAGCATAGTACACCATAACCCGGTAAAAAAAAGGCCTATTATTCCTGATATATGACATTGGCCTAGGTCAAGTAATTGTAAGGTTAAACGAGTAATGTCATACTAGTTCTAGTAGATTCTATGGTGCAACTTCCCAACGAAGGCCACTAGTTTTTCAGGTCAATAACTTGGCAGCTGTCTATCCACACGTATGATGACGTACTGATGTGATCTCAACTGCGCACACGCAGTAAATGTTAGATAGTAACCTTGTGACATGATGACCTTTGCGATAGACAGCGCGGCGCTGCCACTTGCGTAACATTCTTCAAAGGAGCCTTATCTAATTATAGATCTAGATGATTAGATCTAGTTCTAGATCTATATAGTTTGTATGACAAATGACAATGGAGATATTAATTTTTATTTGCGAGGGGAAAGTCTTGTCAAGTTATTTCTAGCTAGCTCACTACCTAAAGTAAGTCAAGAATTATTTTTTTCGTGTTGCCAATTTATCTAATTTTGTAAGAAAAATAAATCTTTTTTAGTTTCTCTTTATTACATGTAACATGTTATTAATTTTGAATGTATGTATAAGGTTTATAATTATTAATTTAAAAAGTATAAGTGTACGCTAAATGAATGTAAAGAGATACTGTGGCTGAGGGGTATAGCGAGTTTAGGTTGTATCTGAACTGAAGATTATGTCAAAATAAGTCATGTGACCTTGATCTCATTCCAACCTCCTTGCTCCTTGAATGTTTAGATGAGCTTGTACCCACAATTACTAACATTGTGAACTCTTCACTGACTTCAGGCATTGTACCACAGCAATTTAAGCATGCAATTGTCAGGCCCTTTTTAAAAAAATCCAGTCTTGACCCGGAATGTCTAAAAAAAACTATCGCCCGGTATCAAATCTTCCCTTCCTGTCAAAGCTTCTGGAGCGCATCGTGTTTCTTTCTCATCTTGAACAGTAGGGCCTACTGTCTCTTGGAAGAATTTCAATCTACATATAGGAAGTGCCGAAGAACAGAGATAGCAGTGGTCAGAGTACTAAACGACTTACTTCACAATTCCGACATAGGCCACATCTCAATTCTTTCAATGCTGGACTTGTCCGCAGCCTTTGACAATGGAATTATGATGGCCAGATTCTCTGCCACTTTTGGTTTAGCAGGAATCGTCCTAAAATGGCTTGGATCCTACCTGACTGAACGCACCCAAAGTGTCGTTGTTAACGGAACAGAATCAACAAGCTTAATCTTGAAGTACGGAGTACCCAGGGATCAGTTCTAGGCCCCGTACTGTTCACTATGTATACATATCCACTCAGCGGTGTCATACGGCCAACCGGCATCCTATACCATTTCTTTGCCGATGACTCACAGTTATACGATTCCTCAGTACCTTCAGAGGTGTCGCATCTGGCAGAGAAAATCAGTAGTACCGTTGCAAAGGGTGAGCAATTGGATGGTTGAAAATAAGCTCAAGATGAACGAAGATATGACAGAATTAATTAAGATTGGCACTCGGAACAACGTCTCAAAAGTTGAAAGCACAGGTTCTCTTTTTATCACGAACTGCCAGCTTCCTTATTTAAGTCCATGTAGTGCGGAATCCTGGAGTTTTCTTCGACTCAACACTATCTTTCGACCCACACCTAGTCAGCTCTGCAAGGGTCTTTATCTGCAGCTGCGTAGATTAGGCCAGATCCGACCATATTTAACAACGGAGTCAACAAAAACGCTAGCTGTGGCATTCATACTCTCCCACCTTGATTACTGTAACGCCGTGCTAGCAGGTATACCTGATGACGAAATAGCCAAACTGCAACGTATACAGAACAACGCCGCACAGAATAGTACTTAGAAAAACAAGACAAGATTCTGCTACTACGCTCTTGCGCACGCTCCATTGGCTTCCCGTGAAAGCGAGAATCGATTACAAGGTCGCCACACTTTGTCATCAGTGTATACATAACAATGAGATGCCCTTGTACCTTAGAGAACTGATTACTCCATATGTCCCCCAGAGAGCCCTGCGCTCAATGGACTCCACGCTTTTAGTGGCGCCACGTTTCTCCTTCAAAAGCTACGGTCTGCGGGCTTTTTCAGTGCACGGACCAAAGGTTTGGAACTCACTCCCCATTGATCTCATACAGACAACATGCTCTACCACATTTAAGAAGAACATTAAGACCTACTTGTTTAAAACTTTTTTAGATTAGTTTTTGATCCAAATTGTCGTGTTTGTGTTTGTAATGTTATTACAGCGCCTTTAGCCTACATTTTGTTTGTTAACAGCGCTTTATAAATAAAATTATTATTATTATTATTATTAATTATTATTATTCTGCTTTAAAACGTCATATTTTCGTCGGGGCCGGTTATCATGTAAGAGACAGTAAGAGTCCTCTCTCCTTTGTATAATTATTGCTGATAATTGCATTTGGCATTAAGAATATGAGTTTGGGCGATTCCATAGAATGTAATTTATAGTATAAGATATAACATATATAAATTAACTATAATACACAAGAATAAGTAATGGATTGCCTGGTAGGGAGAAGGTGATTACATCTATCGCTCCTACCACCTGGTAAAACCCTTTTTCATTTTATATTTACTAATGATTTAATTTGAGATTAATGTGTGATGTGACATAATATACAAATGGGTACAAATATCATTAAGTAGCTTCTAGTCAAATCTAGTCTAAAGATTCTCAACTAATTGTTTTCATACACTATGATTTCTGCTTTAAATATGGACCGCCCCCACCCACAAGTGGGGAGTCGCTGCAGTCACTCACCTCACTCCACACGGCGACAGCAGCGGTCAAGATACCAGAACATAATTTAATTAGTTAAGATATTTATCAATAAGTAGATATATATAGGTAACTAATTATTTTGACAACCCTTGATTTCTGCGAAAAAAATTGGAAGCCCCAAAAACTCGAAATTTAAGGGTCGGAGGATGGTGGAATTGATACAATCGTCCCACCCCGGCTCACCAAATCGGCCAACATACAAGAGGGAGGGGGCGATACAATCCAAAAATAGGTTATAATAGAAATAATTTGTATAAAATATTAACATTAGTATAGAATTCGTATATAAATAGTGTGATTTCTCTGTAAAATTTGTTTGCAATCGTCCTTATCGCCCCCTGGATCCTCCAGTGTATCTATCTATCTATCTATCTATCTATCTATCTATCTATCTATCTATCTATCTATCTATCTATCTATCTATCTATCTATCCAAAAATATACGTTGTCACCATGTCACAGTCTTAGTTGACATTGCATGATCTTAAGTTCACGTCATGTTAAGAGTTGAAAAGACACGTGGAATTCCTGATGTAGAAAACAGGAAGTAGAATGAATAAAGTTGACTTTGAGTTCAGTCAAGTCAAGTCAAGTCAGTAAGGTTTTGCTCCCGGTCCAGGAAGGTTGGACGTTGCTTCCTGGACTGGTGTATATATATGTATATAGCATGAAAGTCGATGGACTAATGATTGTTGATTAATTATATTTGAGAGTTGATTTCATTATGTGCTTATTGAATATTAAGGTATTATTCGTATTTCAATGGATATCTATAGTTGAAGCTCCAGTGTCACTAGTAGTAATTGTTCTTATTGTTACCCGCTGAGATGCGGACGTGATTTGTGACTGACAGACATGATTGATACTTTTGATACCTCTGTTATGTGGATAGGATTGTTATTATTTCTTGACTTAATGTAGCACTAACAAGGAGTGCAGTATATTATTATTATAGTAAAATAAACTTCATGTTGTCTGCTGAACGGACTTGAGTCAGTCGTATACTGTTTGTCTTGTCACGTGTCTAGAGTACTTCAGGAAGTAAGAACCCAGTATTACACCATTCAACGTTCATTGACACACCATCAGATTTTGTAATGAAACATTTGTTTTTAAAAATAAACATCTACAGCAGTTTATTTTCTTCAAGATAATAAAAACGAAATTAGTCACCATGTAAAGATCAGAAGAGTCGATCAATCAATAGACCGTTGTAGGAAGTAACTACACTTCCAGCAGTGCCCAGGATGAGCACCATCATACAATCCGCGAAAGCAATCGACAAACTCGCCAGCAGCTTTCTGGCACAGTAATACAGTTTTATGAGACCAACAGAATAGCATTGTATTATAAGTTGTATTGTCTCACATCAACAAACCTAAAGCGAAATAGTATGTTACTATTTCCTGGTGTTTCCATGACATTTAAATAATGATTTTATAGTAGTGGATCAAACTGAACTACTCTTTTAAGTAATGATGTTTTCAACACATGTCAACAACACAAACACAAATATCATCTTTAAGATAGATAGAGACTATTCGTAGTACATGTATATTGTAGACATCCATTTCATCACAGGTGGAGGGGGCACGGTGACTGAGTATTTAAGCGCTTGGCTTCCGAGCCTGGTCATGACTGTGATTTCAAACTCTAACCTGACATAAGTTGGGGAAAGTAAAGACAGTTGTTCGTTGCGCTGGCCACATGACTCCCTGCTCGTTCAACGTTGGCCAAAGAAACATATGACCTTTACATAATCTACCCTATAGCTCGCAAGGTCTAAACGGGGAACTTTACTAATTTCAAACATACGCTTTATTTCTCATACCCTAAAAATTTCTGATGGCGAAATTTATGTAACAGCATCTACGATATAACAGAAGCCAGTTCTTGTTATGGTCGGTGCACAGCGTGGTCTGAATGTGAAATGGTCTAAATGTGGAATGGTCTGAATGTGGAAAGGTGCGAATGTAGAATGGTCTGAATGTGGAAAGGTATGAATATGGTATGTATGAATGTGGAATAGTGTGAATGTGAAATGGTGTGAAATGTGGAATTGTGTGAATGTGGCATGATCTTATTAAGGAATGTTCTAAATGTGGAATTGTCTGAATAAGGTTTGGTCTGAATGTGAAATGGTCTGAAAGTGGAATGGTGAAAAACATAAATAGTTCATGAATGGTATTTGAAAAAATGTACATTTTGCAAGAAATGTTTTTGTAATATTAAGAATTCGCGTTATCGGGGTAGAAAAAAATTCTAGTTAAAGGTCTGAAATTCCAGGTGACTTATGTGAACCATACAAATCATATACCACACACTCTACATTAAATCACTAAAAAATAAACAATACAATATCACATGGTTTTGTAAACCTAAAGTTATTTATTTTGTCAGTGTCATATTTTTGTCTACATTATTTTAGGTTTTATGTAACTACTGCAAGTGAAAGATTTTTATGTAAAAGAACTATATTATTCTACACATTTTTTGACTCCCAACTTTTTCTATTATGATTTTTATCACATTTAAAACAATTTTATCCTTTTTTCTTCTTAAACATAAGAGCAGTGGGGAGTATCGGAACCATGAGCGTCCGTAGGATATTTTGCAGGGGCATGCAATATGTCACTTTAGGCTCAAAGTTGTAGCTTAAAATATTTTGTGACGAGAATATTAAAGAAAACAACAGGTGGAATAGCTCAACACGAAGGATCTAGTAAAAGAACCTCGGGGAAACTCTACATCGTTCACAAAGTAGCGTTCTACCGCAGAGATAGTTGTGGTAACCTTTAACACTAGCGTTCTACCGCAGAGATAGTTGTGGTAACCTTTAACACTGGTGTTCTACCGCAGAGATAGTTGTGGTAACCTTTAACACTGGTGTTCTACCGCAGAGATAGTTGTGGTAACCTTTAACACTGGTGTTCTACCGCAGAGATAGTTGTGGTAACCTTTAACACTGGTGTTCTACCGCAGAGATAGTTGTGGTAACCTTTAACACTGGTGTTCTACCGCAGAGATAGTTGTGGTAACCTTTAACACTGGTGTACTACCGCAGAGATAGTTGTGGTAACCTTTAACACTGGTGTTCTACCGCAGAGATAGTTGTGGTAACCTTTAACACTGGTGTTCTACCGCAGAGATAGTTGTGGTAACCTTTAACACTGGTGTTCTACCGCAGAGATAGTTGTGGTAACCTTTAACACTGGTGTTCTACCGCAGAGATAGTTGTGGTAACCTTTAACACTGGTGTTCTACCGCAGAGATAGTTGTGGTAACCTTTAACACTGGTGTTCTACCGCAGAGATAGTTGTGGTAACCTTTAACACTGGTGTTCTACCGCAGAGATAGTTGTGGTAACCTTTAACACTGGTGTTCTACCGCAGAGATAGTTGTGGTAACCTTTAACACTGGTGTTCTACCGCAGAGATAGTTGTGGTAACCTTTAACACTGGTGTTCTACCGCAGAGATAGTTGTGGTAACCTTTAACACTGGTGTTCTACCGCAGAGATAGTTGTGGTAACCTTTAACACTGGTGTTCTACCGCAGAGATAGTTGTGGTAACCTTTAACACTGGTGTTCTACCGCAGAGATAGTTGTGGTAACCTTTAACACTGGTGTTCTACCGCAGAGATAGTTGTGGTAACCTTTAACACTGGTGTTCTACCGCAGAGATAGTTGTGGTAACCTTTAACACTGGTGTTCTACCGCAGAGATAGTTGTGGTAACCTTTAATACTGGTGTTCTACGCAGAGATAGTTGTGGTAACCTTTAACACTGGTGTTCTACCGCAGAGATAGTTGTGGTAACCTATAATACTGGTGTTCTACCGCAGAGATAGTTGTGGTAACCTTTAACACTGGTGTTCTACCGCAGAGATAGTTGTGGTAACCTGTAATACTGGTGTTCTACCGCAGAGATAGTTGTGGTAACCTGTAATACTGGTGTTCTACCGCAGAGATAGTAGTGGTAACCTGTAATACTGGTGTTCTACCGCAGAGATAGTAGTGGTAACCTGTAATACTGGTGTTCTACCGCGAGATAGTAATGGTAACCTGTAATACAGGTGTTCTACCGCGAGATAGTAGTGGTAACCTGTAATACTGGTGTTATACCGCAGAGATAGTAGTGGTAACCTGTAATATTGGTCAAGCGAAAGAAAAACAAAATTTTAAACATGTCTCTAGCGAGTGTCGTGTTAAAGTTTAAATAATAGAGGGTTTGGAAATAATGGCACCTTAAAAATAAATACAAACGCTATTTTGTGTTTGTCAGTCATCAAAAATGTAACAAACTTTTGTCGTGCGGAATGTTTTATTTTAAAATTGACCAATGATCAAAGGGTTTCTTATCACAGTCAAAGAAGAGGAGGTGACCAATTTTGTAATGAAAAATTGCAAAAAAAGTATCTAAATAGTATTTTGTATCAAACAATATCCCTACGTAAGACCTACACAAGGTTCAGTTTACTTCTGGAAACACTATTCTAGGCTTTATAAACGATGTCATTTTTTCTTGTACGAATCAAATCAAAGAATATCTTACTAAGTTTATCATTACAGAGGAAATAGACAAAAAAGTTGCTGGTACAGCAAAGGATGTTGAGAAACGCTGATATTTCCACAATTAAAAAAGTCAATAATGGAGATTTGAGATCCACTGTTGCAAGCACGCTAATCAGTGCGGTAATGGTGTGGGTGATAACGAATATAAGACATGTGGTCACTAGAGTCCGAGTGGTTCTGGGTGACCAGTTGTGCTTTTTGCTCACGTTGGTCAGCTTCCGCCGATGAGAGATGGATACATAGACCTTGATGCCAATGAGAACGCAGCCTAAACTGATAAAACAGATGGGCACCCATGACGCCAAAGCTTCCAGGGCGTATGCTGAGAACGTGTACAGTATGCTGAAATTTTTAATCAGAAATTCGGTGCTGGTGATTAAGGCAACTTTATTTCCGCTGGACAGCTGGATATAGTCCAATCGCCTGTAAAAAGTCTGGACAATGGCGTAGGGTAGCCAAATGATGTAAGCTATACCACAGGATACAGTAACTGATTTTATGTTGACTATCCTAGTAAACGTCACGGGAAAGTACACAGCGAATATTCGTTCGATGGTAATAATCATCGGGATCGTAGCGCTGATTGTCTGGCCCCAATCTCCTACAAAGATAAAAAATTGCTGTGAGACATAGAGAAACTGGTTCATTGTGGTATCGTACTCAAATGTGCAGTAGCCAGGTTTAGACTTAATTGGTCCAAATAATCGAATCCTGTTGGGAAAATCCAGGTTTGTAAACATATTCATGGAGTCAGCCAAAACAAGTGCAAAAAGCAAAATGTTAGACGTCTTCCTGAGTCCACTTTTGGTCAGTATGATCAGACATAGTCCATTGATAAAGAGTCCCAAGAGAGATAACAAAGGATTGATGAAACAAAGGAATGCCTGGAAAGGGTACAAATAATCTTGAGACCCCAGAAAACAGTACAAGTTGTAATCATTTCTAACAATTACTTGAGGTTTACTTGTATTAATTGAAAACGTTGTTGTCTGGTAGTTTTCTGCCAACTTTTCGAACATACTATCGGTTACATTCATTGTCTTTGAATCTATCGTGCCTCCTGATGTGTATAATTATAAGAAGCTGTGAATGGAAAAAGAAAGGTAGTGGTAATACAAGTTTTTTTTTCTTAAAAAAACAAAACATTCCTAATTCATAATTCCTAACATTCCTAATTCTCTTAATATTAACTAACTTGCCTATCTTCCTTATTGTTTACGTTGAGCATAATGAGATTAAAAATAATTCTACTAATGTCCTTAATCCAATTTTTAGCGGCCCCCGAAAGGGGAAAAGACGCTGTTAGTTTTGAGAGGCCTGTCTGTCCATCTGTCCGTCCCGTTTAGATCTCAGAAACTAGAAAATAAAATAAAAATAGGACATCATGATATTTTAGATCATTCAAAGTTCTGATGCAACGACTACTTTTTTTCTTTTCTGAAATCGAAAAATCTAATTTTTTAAATTAATTATGCAAGCAGTTTTTTCAAAAAAAAATACACCATTTTTACAACTATTCACTATTAATAGAAACAAACACTGGAGGCGTTTTGGTAAGGGGAATGACTTTTAACAATTTTTAAACACATTTATGCATATGGTTTTAGATTATTTTTTTTTTACAATTGTACTGCAAAGTTATGTAAGTTTTGTCAGACTAAATACTAAATTTACACATTTTTAAAGAGATAAAATCTATTTACTATGCAAATAAGTTGGACAAAATTTAAAACAATTAATAAGTAGTTTTTCATATTATCGCGTGAACTGCACGATATACAAGGGGAACAGTTTTTTTCTCTTTTTTTTATGGAAATGTTTTTTTCCTGAGGTTTCAAATAAGAGATTGACCCTTTACAAAACAATTACATCATATAGATACTCATTATAAGTCATCAGTTAGGCCAGGTTCACATCTAACTTCACATTTACTTTCACCTATCCCTTGGTTTGCTGGACCTTTGGGGCACCACACAGGATCTGTCGACCTTCTTTCTCCATTCTTCTTTGTCATTTGCCTTTGATAGAATTTCATTCTGATATTCTATCTCAAAATATTGAAACCTGCATTTTTACCTGCCTGGGTGGATCACTTCTGGTAGAATTTAATACCGATATTCTTCGGAAAATATTGAAACCTGCCTTTTTCCCTGCCTGGGTGGACCACTTCGCGGGCCGATTTTGAGTTTGTGTTTCCACACAAACTGTCTTTGTAACCTTGTTTTTACCTTAATTTAAGTTTTAAGAGATTAAGTAAAATCGATAGTCGCCTCTATCTATGTATCTATCTATCTATCTATCTATCTATCTATCTATCTATCTATCTATCTATCTATCTATCTATCTATCTATCTATCTATCTATCTATCTATCTACCTATCTATCTACCTATCTTTCTATCTATCTATCTGTCTATCTATCTATCACTAGCGGATCCAGATTTTTTTAGAAGGGGTGGGGAGGAGGCGATTTTTTCCAAACCCTAACGCCTAAAAAACCCTATCCCTATATATTAACGTAATATATATATATATATATATATATATATATATATATATATATATATATAACAAAGAAAAACAAAAAGTGGTCATAGTACAACTAGAGCAGTGTTTCTAAAACCTCGTCAAAAACAAACATTCACGTCGGTAGCACTACCCTTGTCATCTAGGGGGTCTGGGGGAGCGCTGTAAGCCAAGCGACTTCTTGCGTTCGTCCTTTGAATAATGATTTTACTTTAAAAAATTATTATGTTAAATGATAGGCCCGAAGTACATTGCAAATATAACAGATGTGTTCCGTGAAAAGAAAAGATACTCCACAGATTTAGATTTAGGCTTTGAGAGTCGCGGCCGAACAGAAGACGGAGAAGAGATCTGGTAGACCAATTCGATTCTAACCAATTTTTTTTTAAATTTTAGGATTCAAGTCTAACATTGTGAGCTATAGTCCCAAAGATTTTTATACAATAGAAAAATTTCAAATTGAGTAAAGGATGGGAAAAGGCGACTATTAACAAATTATTTGGTTTCAGAACTCATCTCAATTGTTACACTTCTACTTACAAATGTTTTATGAATTTTAAATTTATCAAAGCATATTCTTTCAATAATTATTTGAAATTGATGCGCAATTACATGGACTCGGTCGCCATATTTAACTATTCTGTTTTAAAAAGTCATGTAGAGTGGAAACAATTATCATGTAAGAGTCAGTAAGAGTTCTCTCTCCTTTGTATAATTATTGCTAATGATTGCAATTGGCATTAAAAAATATGAGTTTGGGCGATTCGATAGAAGAATGTAATTTATAGCATATATAACTTACATTGTTGACAGATTTTGTTATTAAATTCTTAACTATAATACAAAATAAAAAGTATTGGTCTGCCCGGTAGGGAGAAGGTGATTACATCTATCGCCCCTACCACCTGGTACAACTCTCTTTCATTTTCTGTTTACCAATAATTTAATGTGAGATTAGAATGTGGAATGGCATAATATATGAATGGGTTCAAATATCAATAAGTAGCTTATCTTATAAAGATTCTCAACTAGTTTCGTTCATGCACTGTGATTTCTGCTTAAATATTGGACAGCCACTCCCACTCAAAAGTCTAAAGTGGCGAGGACAGAAGCGGCCAAGATACCAGGATGGAAGAGACATAATATAAAGATTTGTAAAGATATACATCAATATGTATTTTTTGTCATGTACAGATATAACTAATTATTTTAACAGCCTGTGATTTCTGCTAAAAAAATTAGACTGCCCCCCCCCCCACTCGAAAGTTAATGTAGCGGAGGGGGTGTAATTGATGCAGTCGTCCCACCCAACCTCAACAAATTGGCCAACATACTAGAGGGAGGGGGCGATATAATCCAAAAAATAGGTTAAAAAATAAATAATTTGTATATATTATTAACCTAAGTATAGAATTCGTATATAAATTGTGTGATTTCTCTAATAAAGTTCGTCCGGGATCGCCCCTATCTATCTATCTGCCTATCTATCTATCTATCTATCTATCTATCTATCTATCTATCTATCTATCTATCTATCTATCTATCTATCTATGTATCTATCTATCTATCTATCTATCTATCAATCTATTTATCTATCCATCTATCTATCTATCTATCTATCTATCTATCTATCTATCTATCTATCTATCTATCTATCTATCTATCTATTTATCTATATATCTGCCTATCTATCTATCTATCTATCTATCTATCTATCTATCTATCTATCTATCTACCTATCTTATCTATATATCTATCTATATATCTATATATCTATCTATATATCTATCTGTCTGTCTGTCTGTCTATCACAAAAATATCCGTCGTCAACATCAGATTTTGTAATGAAAAATTAGCTTAAAAAAACATCTACAACAGTTTATTTTCTTCAAGAAAAAAAAAAAGAAATAAGTCACCATGTAAAGATTAGAAGAGTCGATCGTAGAAAGCAACTACACTCCCAGCACCATCGTACAATCCGTGAAACCTAAAGGGATGGGTGGATTCGGGGCGCCCTAAGATCCCGAAATTCAGCTCAGAGAATTAGTTTAAAAATATCGATTAGTTTTATTGTTTTTGCTTATTTCCATGTACATGGCTAAGGAGAAGTGCGTCAAATAAAAAATATATAATTGGAGCAAAAAGTAAAATGTATATTCAGTATTAAACCTTGGTAAGCCAATGTCGGTTTAATACAAATAGATCGTAATTGCGAAAAAAATCGTTCTGGGGAAATTTAGCCGCTGCGGTTTCCATGTGAAAAGGTTGAGTTGCTTTAGGCACAAGGTAAGTAATAACATTTCGTCCACCCTAAGTGTAAGAATTAGTGATGAGTGGTGAATGAATGAGTCATATATTGTTCGGCACTTCCGAGCTGTGTCTTATGCAGTTTAGTCAAACGGTGTTAACATTCTTTAACATTAACGAAATCAAATAACACAGGTGAAAGGTTAACAATAGAAGTTAGTCGACGCTGACAGCGAATGTCGAAAAAGACGTTTTGTAATAACGAAAGGAGCCGTCGAATGTCGTCAGGCTAAATCTCTACATCCATAAAAAGCTGCCTCTCTCTAAAGCTGTCAAGAGTATCTGTTTACAGTAATTAATTATATACATTCTTCTTCTTCAATTCCTAGCCGTGTTGTCTTTAAGTCAAAACTTTCCCTTTGTATGAAACACATAACTAATTCCTAATCGTACTATAACAATATATATATATATAATTAAACAGTTGTTGACAAGCGTAGAACTAAACAACAACAGATAGAAAAAACTTTACTTACTTAATGTTATACTAAATACCGATGGCTGTATTAGGCGAATCTATGTTGGACAAAAATGCGTTTTTAATACTGCAAAAATAAATAGATTTAAAATGTATGTAGGGCCTTCTGTATAAATGGATGAACGAATTAACATATAAATGTACAAACTGTACTATACATATGTGAGAAAGGAAAATACTGTTAAGGATATATATGAAAAGAATGCATTACGACTTAATCAAATAGACACCCATGGGTTTGAGATACTAAGGTCGTTTTCTGCTTCCTAAAATTGTTTCATTTCCCACTTCTATTTGTTCGACTCTAGAAAAAACAAAGCCCACTTTCATAAATCAAATTTTTGCTTAGGAGACCTCAAAAAAAATTACAAATCAAACAGGAACATACGGAAACATTGGATACATTTCATCATGTCTGACTTAAATCATAAAAAGTCAAGTCGACAATCTACGAATTTGTTTAATTAAACGGAACAAAGAAAGCTTTAATATAACATTTAATTAAAATCTTTACGATAAGTAGATCTAGATGACCTAAAACAAAAAATAAAATTCAGCTTTATTACAGTATCGAAATATGTTTCAACATAATAGCAATGATAATTTTTTCCTAGAATTATTTTGCACATTTAACAGTTATTATCTTGGGATTATCTTTTCCCCCTAGACTTCAGTTCATAAAGCAATTTATAGCTCCGAGATACGAAAATACAAAAGGATGCCATACACTAATCGTAATTACATACTCAATAGTTTTGTCCTAGTTAGAACTTGGAACGATCATAACCTCAGGTATGTGAAGCTGAAATAAAAATACAATAGGGAGTAATCAACTCAATTTGTAAACTTTCTTTTTGACTTGCATGATTGAGAATAGATAAGAATAATTGAGAATAAAGTCTTGAAAATGAAATAATAATAATAGAAAAATAAAGAAACAAATGGGCAAAACCTACGTCCTTGCTGTGTTTGTTTTAGAGAACAAAGAATGATTGAGTCATTTAAGACTCTGAAAAACTACATAACATTTCGGAAGTAGAGCTATTATCTGAATTGATTAAAGTGTGTCTCGTGCAACACTGTGATTGTTTTATTAATTTATTATCTCTTAATTGGTATTTTTATATGGTAATTTTAGACTACAA